>NW_027267441.1:0-74542 GCF_963676685.1 Mytilus edulis | reverse complement strand
AGTACAAATCAGTTTAGTTATTTGGATGCCCTGTCCCGATGTCATGGTCTAGCGACTTTGTATTAATTGTCCAATGCTGCTGTCCCTCAAATTGTCTTTTCAGAATTTTCTGCTGACAGCAAGACATTTCTCTGTGTCAGCAGTTAATTATACCCCACACAACAAATAAGGACTTACTATGTAGATGTGCATATCGACAGGAAATTACGATTTTTTTTTGTAGGAGTTATGCCCCTTTAACTTAGAATTTTGGCCAAAATATACTACTGCAACAGTTTGTCATCCCAACTTCTCTGAAACCACACAACAGAATTTCATGAAACTTTGTAGATAATAAGGACTTACTATGTACATGTGCATATCGACAGGAAATTACGAATTTTTTTTTGTAGGAGTTATGCCCCTTTTACTTAGAATTTTGGCCAAAATATACTACTGCAACAGTTTGTCATCCAACTTCTCTGAAACCACACAACAGAATTTCATGAAACTTTGTAGATAATAAGGACTTACTATGTAGATGTGCATATCGACAGGAAATTACGATTTTTTTTTTTGTAGAAGTTATGCCCCTTTAACTTAAAATTTTGGCCAAAATATACTACTGCAACAGTTGTCATCCCAACTTCTCTGAAACCACACATCAGAATTTCATGAAACTTTGTAGATAATAAGACTTACTATGTAGATGTGCATATCGACAGGAAATTACGATTTTTTTTTTTGTAGGAGTTATGCCCCTGTAACTTAGAACTTTGGCCAAAATTTACTACTGCAACAGTTTGTCATCCAAACTTCTCTGAAACCACACAACAGAATTTCATGAAACTTTGTAGATAATAAGGACTTACTATGTAGATGTGCATATCGGCAGGAAATTACGATTCAATTTTTATTGTAGGAGTAATGCCCCTTTAACTTAGAATTTTGGCCAAAATATACTACTGCAACAGTTTGTCATCGCAAACTCCTCTGAAACCACACAACAGAATTTCATGAAACTTTGTAGATAATAAGGACATACTATGTAGATGTGCATATCGACAAGAAATTACGATTCAATTTTTTTCTAGAAGTTATGCCCCTTTTTACCTAGAATTTTGGCCAAAATATACTACTGCAACAGTTTGTCATTGCAACTTCTCTGAAACCACACAACAAAATTTCATGACACTTTGTAGATAATAAGGACATACTATGTAGATGAACTTATTGCAGGAAATTACGATTCAATTTTTTTTCTAGGAGTTATGCCCCTTAGAACTTAGAATTTTGGCCCAATTATACTACTGCAACAGTTGAAACTTTGTAGTTTATGAGGACATAATATGTTAATTGTGCATATCCACAAGAAAATTTTTATCAGTTGACTTTTGTAGAGTTATGAGTCTTTGAACTTAGGAATCTGGTGAGATTTTGTTTGTCAAGTGACAATGTGGGGGTGTGGGGTATGTGAGGTTCTTTAATTTTTTTATTAAAATTATTTTTAGGGTTTTCCCCTTAGCAAATCATGGACTTTGCAAGGGGAAGGGTTTATCATTTTGTGGAGCAAGATCACTGGGTACTTCTACTTTTTTTCCAGTGTGCTATATTCACAAATATCAGTTTAAAGTGTCTTTTATACCATCTCTTGGGCAGGTAACAAGTAACTTTCTAGTGGTATACTATTTAAGTATAACTGATTTTTCTTTTCAGATACTGATAACATGCCTGTCTACATCACCCCAGGTATTGTACATATATCAAAGATAAATTAGGTCCAGAAGACAAAGCTACTCTGCATTTTATTGGACCTTATGATATATTAAAGGCAAGGGAGAGGAGCCAGCTGATAAAAGCTTTTCTACGTTTAGGAAACCGACAAAGATTAGGAATACCAAAAGTATAATCTGCCTTTTGTGTTACTAGAATCTGCTCACACCTATCAAAGCTAAAGTGAATACCAAAGTTGATTCATAGTAATGAATATAGAGGTGTAATACCACCAAATCATGGTACGTCACATCTGGTTGCATACGAAAGTAGGTCTTAAAAAATATTCCCTTGAATTTGACCGTTGTAGGTAATTAATCCTACATTTTTATTGCAGTAAAACTATTTCTGTGTCATAAACATATGTCTTGGGTATTTCAAAACACCATTATTTTTATTTGTGATTTCTATAGAAAATTTTGTAATCTTGAGGTTACATGGTTACTAAACCTTGTACACAGATAGAATAAGAGGAGAAATTTGATTGGTTAACTTCCAATGATTTTTATTTCTTATATGCAATGAAATGTTATGTGAAACTTTTTCTATAGAACTGGACAGGATAAAACTTTACTCATGCCAAGTATTTCTTTATTTGAAACAAAGATAAATTCTGCACAATTTTTTGAAAAGTGCAAATTTAACAAAGACTAATAGGGGAAAATCAATGATGGTATTACACCTAGAGGTGGAATCTCTTAAAATACATTTATTTTTTAGTACAAAATCTTAGTGAAATTGTTGCCACAACATTTTGTAATTCAAGAACAAAGCAACAAAAGTTTATTTATACAGCATCAGAGTTATTTTCAGAGCTAGATATAAAGATATGTATATATATTAACATTATTGTGACATAGGAAATGTACTAGAAAATGCAAGAATGGTGAAATTCATCTATTATCCATTACTTATCATCCCCTGTTTGACACATTGCAAGGGACATAGAAATACCCTGCATCCATCCAGTCTTGTAAGTGCTCTCCTGTGTACTATTCTTGCAAGATATTTATAGAATTTATATTGAAGGTCAGCAATGTCTAGAACAAGTTTGAAAAATCAGTGCAGATCAATTTTTATGCCCCCGCCATAGCGGAGGGGGTATTGCGATTAACCCTTGTCCGTCTGTACGTCCGTCCCAAAATTGGTTTCCCTTCTCTAACTTTAGTTTGCCTCCACCAAATGTTATGAAATTTATACACAATGCTTATTACCACAAAAACACAGATCAAGTTTGAATTTTGGTGGCGTCACTTTTACTGTTCTAAAGTTATGCCCTTCTACAAATGGAAAAATTGTTGACTTTTTGGTATCCCTTCTCTTACTTTAGTTTGCCTCAACCAAATGTTATGAATCTTATGTTGTGTTTTGTGTACTATTGTTTGTCTGTTTGTCTTTATCTTTTGTAGCCATGGCGTTGTCAGTTTATTTTTGATCTAGGAGTTTGAATGTCCCTCTGGTATCTTTCGCCCCTCTTATATGCACAATGCCAATTACCACAAAACACAGATCATGTTTCAATTTTTGGGGCGTCACTTTTACCGTTCTTGTATAAAAAATTACCATCATGTAACATCTATCAGCCCAGCCCTGACATATAAAAGTATATTTACAGTAAACATCTTATTTATTTGTAAACCTGTTTTCTCTTAACCATACATACAGATTTTATTACTATTTGCCTTTTTAGTTCACCTGGCACGAGGTCCACTGTGAGCTTTTGACATCACTTATTGTCAACTGTCGTCTTCTGTTAAATTATACATAGATCATCTCCTCTGCAACTACTAAACCAAATTTAACCAAACATGGCAAAAATTATCAACGGGATATCTATTTTAAAAAGTGTGTCATCTCAACCTGCCTGCCGACAAACATGGTTCACATGGCTAAAAATATAAGAGCAATTTTTGTCTATTAACTTGAAAGCGCTATAGATAAAGAAAATTGGGCAGGAACAAATATTTCAGAATGATGAGATCTACATAATATCATTTGACATCAAACTGTCAGATCACTTCTTATACGAGTTATTGCCTTAATTGAGTTTAGTAAAAAGTTATGTTTGCCTATTATTTCGAATTATGATAGATAGACAGAAACTTTAAATAGCAAAAATGATCAACAAGACAAGAAAATTAATAAATAAGTCAACATTATTGAAATCCCCAGTCAACCCCTTATTGAAGTTGTTGCCCTTTAATGACGATGTTTCCCTTTTTTTCCAGGATTACCAATTTCTTGAAAACTATGATAAATAAAACTTTAAAATGCAAAAATTATTGGCAAGACAAGATCAACAAATAAGTCAATATTTTGCAGTTTTGTCTATTTCCTTGAAAACTATTATAGATAGATAAAAAATTGTAATAGAAAAATGATCACCAGGACAACATCTACAGATAAGCCATAATGGCTGAAATCTTTAGTTGATTTGATTAATTTTTTGAGTTATTTACCATTTAATGATAATTATTACTATTTTTTTTCTTTTTTGCCTTTTATCTTGAAAACTATAATAGATATATAGAAACTTTAAAAACAAAAAAATATTCAGCTGAATAGAATCTACAAATGTGTTAAAATGACTTAAATTGCAAGTTAACTAATAAAGTTATTCTCCTTTTATGATGATTTTTACTTAAAAGTGGCCATTCTGAAAGATGCAGGTGAGCAACACAGGCTCTTTAAGAGTTCTGTTTATTGACAAAAGCATTAAAAGACAGGTGTTAATTTTAACTGAATGTATTCGACTTTGTTCTTATATCTATATTGTTATTCTTATTTGTGCATATGCAAAAATGATGGCAGTTATTTATACACATTAATAGATAACTTGTAAAAGAAATATGTGATATTTAAACAAAAAATAATCTACTTGATTGTGTTTTACTTTGAATATAAGTTTGCTTTCTATTATTATGGACAATAAAATCAATTCTTACTTTGTTTCTGTTTAAGATGATGAATTGTGCAGGAACATATATATAAATAGTAACATATATAATGCATTGAACTTTCTTGACCAGATTTTATTTTTACCTGAGCCACAACAAAACTTCAGACTCGCCTATAAAATGCTATATTTTTGAGTAACTACACATTCAAATAATTTATTTAATAAATAGTGTTTTTTTATTTTAATCAGTATATTACGGGTGAAATATTCTATATATTTACTAAATTTTTAAGAGAGTTTTCAATTGCAAAAATTGTACTTGCTAACATGTAATTTTAATATGTTGTTACTGATGACAAAATAGAGTTCAAGTTCAATAATGACGATTTTGACTTTTACCGTTCAAGAGTTATGGCTCTTGAAAGATCGTAAAATGGTGTTTCCATTCACGTTGTTGCATTTACTCACAAACCATTCAATCTAAGCTTTTCAAATTTTAATATGCTGATACTGATGACAAAATAGAGGTCAAATTTGATATTGACGATTTTCACTTTCACCAATCATCAGTAATGGTTCTTGTGATATTGCCAGGACACAAATAAATGCTAATAAATCTGGTTTGCTGTCGTTGTGACAGCCTCTTGTTATTGGTTGCAGTCGAAACTCGCTGCATCCAATCAAAAAGCGCCTATAACATGAACACGTGTAAATGTAAGACGTGTTTGTAAACAGTTGCCACATGTTTATTGTGCAACAAGTCTTTACATCCCTAAACATATGAAAATATTAATTGACAACTTGAAGGTTTTTAATCAACTATTAGAAGTTCCTGTGTGTATGTCTCATGCACAAATGCATGAATGTTGACATATATTTTTCGTTTCGGCTTTACCAAGTGTGTAGAATCTACATGTTTTTACCTCCAAATTGAAGAGTTCAAGTTCTACCATTGGTCAAGAATAATGTATTTGGAATGGGTGTGACTTTAATCTTCCAATAGATGGCGCAACATTGTTATCACAAATCTTGACTCAATCCACCAAGGGTGAAGAGAACGGGTGTTGATGGTAACCTTTGGCTAGCGAAGATAATGAACTAGGCGTTTTCACTAATTAAAAGGAAAATAATGTCAACATTGAAATTGTCATCTTCGTCATCGTCTGAATACTTTTAGTTTTCGCACTCTAACTTTAGTAACAGTGAATAGAAATCTATGAAATTTTAACACAAGGTTTATGACCACAAAAGGAAGGTTGGGAGTGATTTTGGGAGTTTTGGTCCCAAGATTTTAGGAATAAGGGGCCAAAAAAGGGCCCAAATAAGCATTAATCTTCGTTTTCGCACAATAACTTTAGTATAAGTAAATAGAAATCAATGAAATTTAAACACAAGGTTTATGACCACAAAAGGAAGGTTGGGATTGATTTTGGGAGTTTTGGTCCCAAGATTTTAAGAATTAGGGGCCAAAAAAGGCCCAAATAAGCATTTCTTGGTATTCGCACTATAACTTTAGTTTAAGTAAATAGAAATCCATAGTTGAAAGCAAGCTATGAAAGACCCTAATCTGATAAAAAGTAAAACCAAACAATAACCAGAAACATATGTATTAGACAAGTGCAACCACTGAATTACAGTCTTGTTACCTTGAGACAGTAAAAAAAACATAACCTCGGAATTAAAGTCTCCTGAATTTGAACAGGGTTCAACCCTCCTCTAAGCCAGGACAGTGGTTTAACATCATCACAAAATTAAACTAAAACACTAGAGACATAAAGTACTGATCTATGAGTACTCACAGTTACTGCAAGCTAGTTCCAATAATTGCAGCAACAACTAATGAATGAATCATGTTTGCAGACTAAAATATCAATTAGTACTGTGACTACTATTTTAATAAATATATGTGAAAAGATGTCAAATGCAGTCTTTTTTAAATGTATTGGTTAAATTTCACAAGTTAGTCATTGTTTAAAATTATTTGTTCCAATTATTGAAAGAATGCACCCATTTGTGAAATAAGGATTATATCTTCATGATCTTGTCAATGAAGAACTTGTGTCAAATGCATTCCTGATTACAAAATTAATATTATTACCAATCATATCTGAGTATATAAAAATCCAAAATTTAAAACCTACCACAAACACATTATGTCCCACTCTATTTTGTTTATTTGCTTAAGCTATATCAAATGGTGTCTGCCATGTTGGATTGTAGCAGAAAACTATCTGCCTAGATTTTAAAGAAATGTGCAATTTTTTAAAAGAAGAATGTTTAATTCATTCCTTAAACTTTTTCTAAATGAAGAACATGGTGTCTTCTGTCATGTTTTTTACAAATACAGAAATTTAAGTTAATTATGTATGCACTTTTTGCTTTTAGGTCTATCAACAAGTGCAAACCATCTTGAATAGTGTAAACTCGAAACAAATGTATTGAATTTTACTAATGGAAGTAAAAAAATGTTTTAATTTTTTCAATTATATTATCTTACTGGGTTTTACTGTGAGTTTTAAGTTTGCTTGTGAGCAGGACAATGAAATAAATCTACACTACCAAGAAATTGTATCTTAAACTTAAATAAAATCAACATGGACTAATCTAGTATCTAGAAGACCAATGTAGATTCGATATCGAAACACGACTTTTCGTATGCATGTTGTTTTGTCCACATGGCCTGAATCCTCTTTCTTGAAAATTGATGACTGAAGTTGGCTGTAACCAATTCTCATATAATCTGAAGAATGATTGTAGGTTTAAATTAATAGGCAGCAACTTTTAAAAATCAATGTAAGTGTGTTAGCCATATAGGTGAGTCTTATTTTAGCATAAATCAATACTTCAGTCTGTGTTAATACAAGATGTATTTATATTTTTACATGTGGTATTCCTATCGAATGAATTTTTGAGTTACTTGCATTTGAGATATATTTATTTAAGACTATTGGATCACAACATTTTTATGCTTCCTTTGCAGTTCATCTTATACATTGTTATATTAAGTCTTTTGTTTGATTGAACACATGACAAATCTTTATTTAATTTATTATAACTTTTCATGTGGTTTTATTATTTGAGTTTGATTGTCAAGTTATAGAAATTGTGTTTCTCATAAGAAGTCATATGTATATGTGTAATCTGGAGCGTTTTGACAACATAAATGTATTTAGCAGACTTTAAAACCTGTTTTCTTTCATCCTGATGTCCTTATTCTCAATTTAAACGCACAATTAATGTGTTTATGTGAAAAAAAATCAAATAAGCAACTCGCTCTCACCCTCTTACACAACCTAACAAAGAAATAGAGTTTAGAGCATTTCCTGACATAGGATAAAATTGTTTTTCAGGTCAAGATTATCTACAAACGTAACAACACATTGTTTGGTTGCTGCCCCTATAATGTAATTTTAAGGAACACCGATTTTTGCATTTTTTTATGTTGTTTATTGACGACAAACCATTTTCTATATTTGAAAATGCCTGTACCAAGTCAGGAATATGACAGTTCTTGTCCATTCGTTTTTGGTGCGTTTTGTCATTTGATTTTGCCATGTGATTATGGACTTTCTGATTAGATTTTCCTCTTGAGTTCAGTATTTTTGTGATGTTGCTTTTTGGTATGATATATACTTTTTATACTGACAATGTAGACAAAGGTGTATTCCCCTTTACTATTTTTGAATTATTGGCTTCTAAACACTAATTCACTGATATTTTCCAATATCTACCAGGCCTCTTGTTTCAACTTCATCAACCTTGCAGTGCAAATGGAGTGGGAAACAAAAATCAAACATTCACTGATAGGTAAATACTAGTAGAAAAAATGTTTCTTAAAGAATAAATTTAATACAACAAATCATCTGTAAAGTGATCCACATGCTCTGTGTTGATTTTTTTTTTATCAAAGTCAAGATTTGGTAAAATTTAGTAACAAACTCATAAGTAAATAAGCCTGCAATTAACAACCACTGAATGATATATTTATTTTTGAAAACACATTATAGAATCATAATCAATTTTAAAATGTAACATACTGGACTTAGATAAGTATATATTAAGTTCAATAATTTTAATAACATTTGAATGACATGAGATATTTTCCTGAATTTAGGTAGATTTTTGTTGTCGGAATATTTGAGATAGCATAAGCTGGCAAGAACTTTTTTGGTGTAGCTGTGATGAAAAATTGTAATTTTCATTTATGTGTTTATTATGTAGATGCATTTCCATTTCATGGACTTATACACTTCAGTCAACATGATAACTTATGCAAATCTATTCTGTTTATACATTGTACAAAAACATTTTACATTTAATTGATGCCAGTTTATTATTATATCATTATTTTTCTTTGAATAAGCTTATACATATAAACTATATTTATTGAAGTTGAATGAACTTATTTATATACACAATGAATTTATGGATTAAGATAAATTTGTAATTTTTGAATAAGCACTTATTTATTATTAATGCAGGCAACGGGTGAAATTACTTTTTATTTTGGAAATATTTTAATAGCAGATATATATATTTATAAACCGATTGAATTATTACTTTTTTTTTTTGCAGAAAATGTAATCAGTTTTTCGTGTTGATATGTAAACATTATAATTATAATTTTTATTCTTTATTATAATATTCCCATTCATGTATATGTTAAAGAAATAAACAATGTATATACTTGTAATTTTTGTTTATCATTTTGATTAATATTCTTAAAAGCAATAAAGATTAATTAAATATGAATCAAATGAATCATTCTAATTGATAATATTTGATTGACACAAGAAAATGTGGTATGATTGTCAAGGCTACCACGCTCCACCAGGGACTACATTATGTAGAAGGTCATTAACTAAAGGTTACAGGACAGTCTTTCCCAATGAGCAAACCAATCTTAGTTTTTAATTGAAAAGGAATAGAATCTGTTGCTGTTATTATTTAAAAAATCCATTTGTCTGACCCAAGTCAGTGTAATTTGTATGTCATGTTCTGATGAAGCCTTTGTTCTTCTTCTTTCATTGTCTTTTGAACTTGGTGTTACGAATAGATTTTCTATGTAATTTTAAGGGCCTGTTTATTTCTGTTACAAAACTATGATAACATGAATAGATATAAGTATAACCTTAATCTTATTCCTTGTGTTCCTTCTTGGTGTACACATTAACTGTACCTTGAAGTACTGACCAATATAATCTACAAACACCCAACCCTTGTGAGTACTAATGTATGCAACCATTAAGACTTTCAAAATGCTTTGTCTTCTTGGCATACACATTAACTGTACCTCAAGTACTGACCAATATAATCTATAAGTATCCAATCGTAGTGAATACTAAGTTGTGCAACCATAAAAATTTTAAAATGCTATGTCTGGTGGACGTACACATAAACTGTACCTCAAGTACTGACCGATATTATCTACAAACATACAACCCTTGTGAGTACTAATGTATGCAACCATTAAAACTTTCAAAATCCCCAGCCTTCTTGACATACACATGAACTGTACCTAAAGCATTGACCAATATGATCTACAAACATCCAACGCTCGTGAGTACTGAATTGTATGCAACCATTAAAACTTTGAAAATGCTTTGTTTTTTTGACGTACACATTAACTGTACCTCAAGTACTGACTGATATTATCTACAAACATGAACCGAAGTTAATATATGAATAGCGGTTTAGGGCGACCAGAGGTAAAAAACGTCAATGAATGTGTTTGGTGACCAGAAGTAACCAAAGTGAACGATTGTGTTATGTGAGCATTATAGTAAGGTGACCAGAGGTCAACATAATGAATATATGTACGAGGTGACCAGAGGTTACCAACATAAATGAGTGTGTTATTTGATCAAAGAATCATTGTAACTGGACCAGAGGTAAACATTGTCAATATGTGTTCAAGGTGAGCAGAGTTAACCTAAGACAACATATGAAGAGTGGTGTCTGATCACCTTAGTCAATATTGCTAGTGTGAACAGTGTGTTACTTGCTATATTTTTATACCCTTCCCAAATTTGTTTCTTCATGTTTTATGACATAAACTACATTTGTAAAAAATTTTGGGTCATGGATTTTGAATTAATGTAATCACTCCTTTTGTAATAGCAACGTTGACAGTTTTGTGAACTTCTGATGAACAGACTCTACAGGCGAAAGGACTCAGTCTAACATGTATCAGGGGAAACGAGTACCAATTAATGTTAACGTTAAGTAGACACAGCCTGTTGGAAAGTTTTATTGTAATTTCTATGATAGAAAAAAAGAAGAATATTGTTCCAATCAAGGGCCCTTAAAGTACACATAAAAAATGCATCATGATTTGTATATGCATTTATCGGTTAGAAAGCAAAATTAAATTGAAGGTCCCATCCAAAGGGTGAAAATAAAGGAAGCAAAAGGAGGTGTTCCACGCGGAATATTTGTATTTTATGAACTCTTACGTACGGTGACCTATAGTTGATAATGTCTGTGTCATTTTGGTCTTTTGTGAATAGTTGTCTCATTGGCAATCCGTTGAAAGTTTGCAAATATCCTTATGACCAAATTACACGGATGATAAATATTCACCATTTGTTACGTTGCCGTGTTCTAAGCGTATACATGCAGGTCATGAATTAATTTGTTGAATGAAATCAAATTGGAGCTTATAATTCTTCTATACAACAAGTATTGTTGACCTATTGCTTATAGTTTAAGAAAAATTGACCAAAACACAAAAAATTAACCTGAGCAATGAACCGTGAAAATGAGATCAAAGTCAATTAAACCTGCGAGACTTTATTTAGAATATCGTTGATCATCTCAACGAGATTGATTTTCTCGCTTGAACCGGGACGGCGAAATCGAGAAAGGCAATCGAGTTGAGATGACCAATGATAATCTGTTTATAGCTATTCTAGCAACGCCACGTGCCTGCTTAGTTTTTAGCTATAATTTTCCTTCTCAAGCAAGTAGCACGAACTGAAAAATTATCACAAAAAAAGATCAAAGGCAAAATGCACAAAATAGCGATAATGACAAATACATAATGATATATTTGCATACAACAAATAATAATATTAACGGTACCAATTTTCTTGCACCAGATGCGCATTTCGACAAAACATGTCTCTTCAGTGATGCTCGTGGCCAAAATATTTGAAATCAAAAGCTTATATAAAAGATGAAGAGCTATAATCCAAAAGGTCCAAGAAGTATAGCCAAATCCGTTGACCTATTGCATATAGTAATAGAAAAAAAGACCAAAACTCAAAACACTTAACTGTAACCACTGAACCATGAAAATGAGTTCAAGGCCAATTGACACCTGCCAGCTAGACATGTACACCTTACAATCATTCCATACATCAAATATAGTAAACCTATTGCAAACAGATTAAGAAAAACAGACCAAAACACAAAAACTTAATTATAACCATTAAACCAAGAAAATGAGGTCAAGGTCAGATAACACCTGTCAGTTGGGCATGTACACCTGACAGTCCTTCCATACACCGAATATACAAGACCTATTTCTTAGAGTATCTAAGATATGGACTTGACCACCAAAACTTAACCTTGTTCCCTGATCAAAAAATGAGGTTGAGGTCAAGTGAAATCTGTCTGACGGGCATGAGGATCTTGCAAGGTACGCACATACCAAATATAGTTATCATATAACTCATATTACTAGTACTCTTAATAGGAGAGAAATTAACATTAAAAAAAAATCTTAACTATTTTCAAGTCGTCACACAACCATAAAAATGAGGCCAAGGACAATGGACATGTGACAGACGGGAACTTCGTAACATGAGGTATCTATATACAAAGTATGAAGCTTCCAGGTCTTCCACTTTCTAAAATATAAAGCTTTTAGGCAGGTAGATAACGCCGCCACCGAAGTCGCCGCCCTATCCTTGTAGCGAGCTTTCTACGACATGTGTCCCAGGTTCGACAAATACCTGAAACATATCTTCTAGCATACATTAATGTTTAACTACCTTTCGATTGCTGTTCTTCATTCTACAATAGCTATTAAGACATCAAACTTCATTATAAAATGAGAACCCTTTTGTTTCAAATTGTTAGTGTGCATAGTAGAATAAGCCACGAAGCAAGAGCCCCACGTGAGCTGTGGTCTGTTGATGAAGTGGTAGTAGGTTCTTCTCTAAAAAAACGATTACTTTTAGCCGTCGTGAAGAAGCTCAATGGAATTTACATTATATTTTGGAGAAATTGTCTCTTTAATGATGATAATTCAATAAATGGAAATAAACTAAGAACCTACAGAAAATTTAAAGTAAAGTATGAACTAGAAAAGTACCTTATATTGAATTTAGATAAAAATGTTACAAAAAATTATGCTAAAATAGGAATAAGTAATTATAGTATGTTGGCTGTTGATCGCGGTAGATACAACAAAACAGCTTTAGAAAATAGAATATGTCCTTTATGCCATAAAGAGGTGGAAGATGAATTTCATTTTATCATAACATGTTCAGAAATTAATAAAACTAGGATCAAAATGTTAGATGAAATTTCTAATATTGTCCCCTGTTTTAATAAATCAAGATTTTTTAAAATTTTTATACGACCGCAAAATTTGAAAAAAATTTCGTCGTATATTGCTATCACGTTGGCGTCGTCGTCTGCGTCGTCGTCGTCGTCGTCGTCGTCGTCGTCCGAATACTTTTAGTTTTCGCACTCTTACTTTACTAAAAGTAAATAGAAATCTATGAAATTTTAACACAAGGTTTATGACCACAAAAGGAAGGTTGGGATTGATTTTGGCAGTTTTGGTCCCAATATTTTAGGAATTAGGGGCCAAAAAGGGCCCAAATAAGCATTTTCTTGGTTTTCGCACTATAACTTTAGTTTAAGTAAATAGAAATCTATGAAATGTTGATACAAGGTTTATGACCACAAAAGAAAGGTTGGGATTGATTTTGGGAGTTTTGGTACCAACAGTTCAGAAATTAGGGGCCAAAAAAGGGCCCAAATAAGCATTATTCTTGGTTTTCGCACAATAACTTTAGTATAAGTAAATAGAAATCAATGAAATTTAAACACAATGTGTATGACCATAAAAGGAAGGTTGGTATTGATTTTGGGAGTTAAGGTCCCAACAGTTTAGAAATTAGGGGCCAAAAAGGGACCCAAATAAGCATTTTTCTTGGTTTTTGCACCATAACTTTAGTATTTATAAATAGAAATTTATGAAATTTAAACATAAGGTTTATGACCATAAAAAGAAGGTTGGTATTGATTTTGGGAGTTTTGGTCCCAACAGTTTAGGAATAAAGGGCCCAAAGGGTCCAAAATTAAACTTTGTTTGATTTCATCAAAAATTGAATAATTGGGGTTCTTTGATATGCCAAATCTAACTGTGTATGTAGATTCTTAATTTTTGGTCCCGTTTTCAATACTATAAGCAATAGGTCTAGTATATTCGGTGTATGGAAGGACTGTAAGGTGTACATGTCCAACTGGCAGGTGTCATCTGACCTTGACCTCATTTTCATGGTTCAGTGGTTATAGTTAAGTTTTTGTGTTTTGGTCTGTTTTTCTTATACTATATGCAATAGGTCTACTATAATTGGTGTATGGATGATTGTAAGGTGTACATGTCTAGCTGACAGGTGTCATCTGACCTTGACCTCATTTTCATGGTTCAGTGGTTATAGTTAAGTTTTTGTGTTTTGGTCTGTTTTTCTTATACTATATGCAATAGGTCTACTATAATTGGTGTATGGAATGATTGTAAGGTGTACATGTCTAGCTGACAGGTGTCATCTGACCTTGACCTCATTTTTTCATGGTTCAGTGGTTATAGTTAAGTTTTTGTGTTTTGCTCTGTTTTTCTTATACTATATGCAATAGGTCTACTATAATTGGTGTATGGAATGATTGTAAGGTGTAGATGTCTAGCTGACAGGTGTCATCTGACCTTGACCTTTTTTTTAATGGTTCAGTGGTCAAAGTTAAGTTTTTAGTTTTGGTCTATTTTTCTAATACTTTATGCATTAGGTCAACTATATTTGGTGTATGGACATATTTTATGATCTTTATGTTGGTTAGGCTGGTTTAATTTGACTTTGACCTCATTTTCACGGTCCATTGCTAAGTTTTAAGTGTTTGTGTGTTGTGGTCTGTTTTTCTTTATTTATAAGCAATAAGTCAACTATATTTGTTGTATTGAAAAATTGTTAGCTGTACATGTCTGCCTGGCATGGTTCATCTGACCTTGGCCTCATTTTCATGGTTGATTGATAAATGTTTCCTTTTCTTGGTTAATGTTGAGTTTATGTGACAGTTGTAATAAAGCTTTATATTTAGGTCTATCAAGATAGTATCAGGAATTAGTAAAGAAGGCGAGACATTTCAGTGTGTGCACTCTTGTGGTGTAGTAAGATAGTACTTTAATGTTAGATGGGCTATCTATTGAACCATGCTTGATGTAATTGGTTTTTTTTTTGTGTAGCGCGATAGTACTACGATTTTATATGGTATATCTATTGAAACATGCTTGGTATATTTGGATTTTATTGTTTAGTAAGATTGTACTATCATGTAAGATGGTCTATCTATTGAAACATGTTTGGTATATTTGGTTTTTATGGTGTAGTAATATAATTATATGATGTTAGATGGTTTATCTATTGAAACATCCTTGGTATAATTGGTTTTTATTGTGTAGTAAGATAGTACTATAATGTAAGATGGGCTATCTATTGAAACATCCTTGGTATAATTGGTTTTTATGGTGTAGTAAGATAGTACTATGATGTTAGATGGTCTATCTATTAAAACCTGCTTGGTATAATTACTTTTTATTGTGTAGTAAGATAGTACTATGATGTTAGATGGTCTATCTATTGGAACATGCTTGGTATAATTGGTTTTTATTGTTTAGTGAGATAGTACTACGATTTTTTATGGTATATCTATTGAAACATGCTTGGTATAATTGGTTTTTATGGTGTAGTAATATAATTATATGATGTAAGATGGTTTATCTATTGAAACATCCTTGGTATAATTGTTTTTTTATGGTGTAGTAAGATAGTACTATGATGTTAGATGGTTTATCTATTGGAACAGCCTTTGACCAAAGGGTCAAAAATTAAACTTTGTTTGATTTCAACAAAAATTGAATGTATGGGGTTCTTCAATATGCTGAATCTAACCATGTATTTAGATTTTTATACGACCGTATATTGCTATCACGTTGGCGTCGTCGTCCTGCGTCGTCGTCGTCGTCGTCCGAATACTTTTAGTTTTCGCACTCTAACTTTACTAAAAGTGAATAGAAATCTATGAAATTTTAAAACAACGTTTATAACCACAAAAGGAAGGTTGAGATTGATTTTGGGAGTTTTGGTCCCAAAATTTTAGGAATTAGGGGCCAAAAAGGGCCCAAATAAGCATTTTCTTGGTTTTCGCACTATAACTTTAGTTTCAGTAAATAGAAATCTATGAAATTTTGACACAAGGTTTATGACCAAAAAAGGAAGGTTGAGATTGATTTTGGGAGTTTTGGTCCCAAAATTTTAGGAATTAGGGGCCAAAAAAGGGCCCAAATAAGCATTATTCTTGGTTTTCGCACAATAACTTTAGTATAAGTGAATAGAAATCAATGAAATTTAAACACAAGGTTTATGACCACAAAAGAAAGGTTGGGATTGATTTTGGGAGTTGAGGTCTGAACAGATTAGGAATAAGGGGCCAAAAAGGGGCCCAAGTAAGCATTATTCTTGGTTTTCGCACCATAACTTTAGTATAAGTAAATAGAAATCTTTGAAATTTAAACACAAGGTTTATGACCATAAAAGGAAGGTTGGGTTTGATTTTGGGAGTTTTGGTCCCAACAGGTTTTTAGGAATAAGGGGCCCAAAGGGTCCAAAATTGAACTTTGTTTGATTTCATCAAAAATTGAATAATTGGGGTTCTTTGATATGCCTGATCTAACTGTGTATGTAGATTCTTAATTTTTGGTCCCGTTTTCCAATTGGTCTACATTAAGGTCCAAAGGGTCCAAAATTAAACTTAGTTTGATTTTAACAAAAATTGAATCCTTGGGGTTCTTTGATATGCTGAATCTAAAAATGTACTTAGATTTTTGATTATTGGCCCAGTTTTCAAGTTGGTTTAAATCGGGGTCCAAAATAAAACTTTGTTTGATTTCATCAAAAATTGAATAATTGGGGTTCTTTGATATGCCAAATCTAACTGTGTATGTAGATTCTTAATTTTTAGTCCCGTTTTCAAATTGGTCTACATTAAATACCAAAGGGTCCAAAATTAAACTAAGTTTGATTTTAATAAAAATTGAATTCTTTGGCTTTTTTGATATGCTGAATTTAATCATGTACATAGATTTTTGATTATGGGCCCAGTTTACAAGTTGGTTCAAATCAGGATCCAAAATTATTATATTAAGTATTGTGCAATAGCAAGAAATTTTCAATTGCACAGTATTCAGCAATAGCAAGAAATCTTCAATTGCACAGTATTGTGCAATAGCAAAAAATGTTCAATTGCACAGTATTGTGCAATAGCAAGAAATCTTCAATTGCACAGTATTGTGCAATAGCAAATATTTTCAATTGCACAGTATTGCGCAATAGCAAGAAATATCTAATTGCACAATATTGTGCAATAGCAAGAAATTTTCAATTGATTGGAGTTATCTTTCTTTGTCCAGAATAGTAGTTGAATCAACTTAAATCATTGTTTTATACAATGCACAATGTATATTCACTTTTACTACCAACTGATAAATTAAAACACTCTTTACCATTCAGTGATAACAAGCACTTTTTGTTACATTTTAATATTTTATGATGTATTTAAATGAGTAGTTATTGTTTCAAACTCCATTAGAAATTTGAATTGAGATCAGTTTTGAAAAAAGGGAAAGGGGGATGTGAAAAAAAAATGGTGGTGGGGGGGGGGGGGGGTTAATTTTTCTCATTTCAGATTTCATAAATAAAAAGAAAATTTCTTCAACCATTTTTTTGAGAGGATTAATATTCAACAGCATAGTGATTGCTCAAAGACAAAAAAATTATTTTAAGTTCATTAGACTACATTCATTCTGTGTCCAAAACCTATGCTGTGTCAACTATTTAATCACAATCCAAATTTAGAGCTGAATCCAGCTTAAATGTTGTGTCCATACTTACCCCGACCGTTCAGGGTTCAACCTATGCGGTCGTATAAAGCTGCGCCCTGCGGAGCATCTGGTTAATATTTGGACCTGGTTATCAAATTGGTCCACATTGAGGTCTAATTAAAGGGATCTAAAATTGAACATGATTTGGTTTCATCAAAGATTTAATTCTTGGGGTTTTATGATATGCTGAATCTAACCATATATTTAGATTTTGGATATTGGACCATAATAGGTTTTTAAATGTCCAATTTGAAATTTTTAAGTTTTTATGTTTGAGTTGTTAGACCACATTCATTCTGTGTCAGAAACCTATATTGTGTCAACTATTTATATTTATTTAATCACAATCCAAATTCAGAGCTGTATCAAGCTTTTATGTTGTGTCCATACTTGCCCCAACCGTTCAGGGTTCAACCTCTGCTGTCGTATAAAGCTGCCCCCTTCGGAGCATCTGGTTGATTGAGGTGCCAATTTGGGCATAATTGGTTTTTAAATGTCCAATTTGAAATTTTTAAGTTTTTATGTTTAAGTTCATAGACCACATTCATTCGTGTCAGAAACCTATATTGTGTCAACTATTTAATCACAATCCAAATTCAGAGCTGTACCAAGCTTTTATGTTGTGTCCATACTTGCGCCAACTTTTCAAGGTTTGACTCTGCGGTAGTATACAGCTGCGCCCTGCGGGGCATCTGGTTTGTTATTTTTTTGACTACTATAGAGCACTCTGCCACCAATACCCCAAAAGACATCAATCAGGTCTTCATAGGTGTGTGCATGACCTGATTTCAGTTTTTTTTAAGCCCCCCCCCCCCTCCCAATGATCTTTGGATGAAATTATTTTAATATATTAAAAGTCGCTTTTTTTTTATTTCATTATAAACTAGGGATCATTCTGATTTCAGTGATATCTAGTTTTATACAAGTATCTTTATTAATCCTTCCACCACTAAGGGTCACTCATGCATAGTCCCTAAAATATGATGTCATAGAGAAAAAAAATGTTGATTGCACCCTTGTGTAGGTGCACTCAACTCCAATCTTAATTAACTAGGGAAAAGTGCCATTATTGGATATTAATAAAAACATAAAAAAGAGAACTGTTTTGAACAGAGGATTTTATTTTATAGCTTAAAATACTGAAAGATTTGAACAAACAGTAAAATGATTCCATATTCTATAAAGAATTTGTGTTAGCATTTATAAGAAACATGATGTAGATGTTCTGGAAATTAAGTCTTACGAAAACAAAGGTCAAAAGACTGCTACTATAGTTTAATTCAACTTGTTTCATATTGTACTGTACAATGCACGCAAGTGACAAAATCCTCGTGTGTAAACTGTTAAAAAAGCGTGTATTACACGCGAATATCATGTCACTTGACATGTATGCCTGTATATCATCTTAAGATGGTACCTAACACTACAGGGAGATAACTCTGTAAAATCAGCAGAACGTTTTAATGACGTTGTGTTCATAAGGGAGGGCCCTCATGGGGTTTTTGATTATGTGATTACTTGGCCGTTTTTTTAATGATTATTTGATTATTAAGCCAAATATTTCATGATTATTTGATTACCTAGGACTGTATTTTTAGTTTATGATTATTTGATTACTAACGATAAGCAAATATTTAATGATTATGTGATTATATTGGCAAAAAAATGGTGATTATGTGATTACTAGGACCCCCCCATGAGGGGCATCATAAGGGAGTATTAAGCTTCTCAATGATCAAAATAAGTGTTTGTCAAACTGCTATATAACCAGTGTAATTTTTTCTGATCAAACGGTTGGTTCAAACTTTTTGAAATTTTTATATTTTTGTCAAAGGGTCAAAGTAAATACTTTGTCAACATTTTAAGAAAATTAAAGGAGCCAAATTAATTTGAGTTAAAGTGTTGGGTACCACCTTAACGAATTTATATCACAGGTTCTACAGCAGTAATATTTTCCCCCAAAAAAGGCCTTACAGATACTTTATGATGACTGATTTTTGTAGGACCTTGCTTCAAGTAAAAATAAATTGCAAAGATGGTTGAAATAAAAGCATATTTTGATTCACTAAGTAATTTAAATTTATTCATAAATATATTAATCCTTGTTCTTTACAATTTTAATCTTTTTTTCATAGTTGGTCCTATGGAGTATTGTTGTGGGAGATATTTACACTCGGAGGGAATCCTTATCCATCTGTACCTGTGGAAAGATTATTTGAACTTTTAAAAGAAGGTCATAGAATGGGCAGACCTCCATATGCTTCAGAAATAATTAATAAAACGATGCAGTCCTGTTGGCATGAGAATCCATCAGGGCGACCATCTTTCAATAACCTTGTTATTGATTTTAATAAAATGTTGACCTCTATGGACAACAGAAGTGAAGTAAGTATTTATTCTATAATTATGGAATTATCAGAAAAAATAAATAGTCAAAATGGTTTTTTTTATAAATTCATTTAAAGTTTGATATTTACTTTATAAATCTTGTTCTCAAATATATGTCTATATTATACAAATGTCAGTGTAATTTTGTATGTATTTTCTGTTAGGCCAGGGTTTTTCAATTTTGCTGGTTTACATATTTTTCACATTAAAAAGTCAGGTTGGTCGGTAGGAAAAAAAAGTAAAAAATATCTTTCAAGACCACAAATATGTAAAAAAAAATATCTTTCACATTTCTAACAATATGAGTGGTATGCTATTTTGTCATCATTTCTTAAATTTGTTATCCTTGAAATTTAATTACTCAACGGTTATAAACAAAAAATGTATGGTATCCTCATCCAAGTTTTGTCTACAGACAAAGACAACATTATATTGTCATTTCACAAACAGATCCTCATAGTTGTCTTCCTGGAATTCATCAGTTGTCATGCATTCCTGTTTGAATATCAATAATGGAATTTTGGATCCTCAATGCTATTCAACTTTGTACTTGTTTGGCTTTATAAATATTTTAATATGAGCATCACTGATGAGTGTTATGTAGACGAAACGCGCGTCTGGCGTACTTAATTATAATCCTGGTACCTTTGATAACTATTTGTTATCCAAAAGGAAGATTTTTGTTTTTTTTATTATTTATGAAACAAGAAAATTCCAAATTATTTTAACTTTAACTTGACGACTTCCACGTTTTGACAGGTTCATTTAATCTTTGAGGTGATACATCTTATTGAATTATGACAAAAAAGTGAAACAAACTTATTGTTATGGGTTTTGAACACAGGTTTCTCTCATCAAAATTATTTGGCTATTTTTAGCTCACCTAGCCTGAACTTTTACAAAAATCTCTGAAACTACTGGGCCAAACTTAACCAAACTTGGCCACAATCATCATTGGAGTAAAGTGTTTAAAAGATATAACCAAAATGGCCTCCATAGCTAAAAATAGAACATAAGGGTAAAATGTAGATTTGGCTTATATCTCTGAAACCAAAGCATTTACATCAAATCTGACATGGAGTAATATTGTTAATCAGGACAAGATCTGTCTGCCCTGACATTTTCAAATGAATCAGACAACCTGCTTATTAATTAGTAGTTTTAAGTAAACTTTGCCATTTTTAGCTATAACTAAAGTTGCAATACTTCTTCAAATATATTTTTTTTTCATTTCAGGAATATCCAAATCTAGATGATTGTAACAGTATACATCCCATCATATCATCATGATCATAGTCTCTCTCATGTACGAGGCATTCACTGACAACTGTGTTTTATACTAATAGGCAGTGGTTGTTTCATTATCTCAATCATCTAGATCGTCTTCCACATATTGAATTATACTTGACTTAATTGTTCAAAGAAGACAACCATGCATCTTATTCAATCTCATGTTTTTACAACAAGTGCTATAGTGAACAAAAAAAAAGTTTTTGTTGCTCTAATGTTCAACCTGTGCAACCTCATTGACACCAAAGACAAAGAAATACTATTAGAAATCCAGTGTCTGTGATTTTTTTTTTTGTGATTTGTGTTGACAAGGATAAATATGTTTAATCATGTAAAGTACAGGAACTTATTTCAAGTCATTTTTTAAATGGAAATGTCCAAAGTTTTTTGATGACAATTTATATTAATTGTGACGAAAATGCGTTCAAATGACGACGAACGAACTTCAAATTGTGATCTTTTGAGAAATAATGAAATTCAAATCAGCGAACTGTCCGGGAGTATTAAACAAATTATTTCGATCAAATGACGAAACTATACTCCTGGTTGTTGAAATGCCAACTGACTAATTTTACAGCAAAAATGTTCTTTTATAGTTATGATCTGTAAAATTTGCATCATTTTTCCACATTTTCTATATTAAATTTTACAACAAAATTAAGCTAACAATACACAGGATTGTCAATATAGTTTTTTCTGTTTTATCATTCTGAAAGTAGAAATTGTGCAGGCACAATACTGTTTTTTATTGGCTCATGCTTTGCAACATTATACACTATTTTATATATGATTTTGGTTATACTGTTGAATTACTTTAGTATACATTTCAATGAATACAAATGTACAAATTTTGATTATTTAGAAGAATGAAAATAAGTGAATTAAATTTTCATTTAAATTCATACATGTGTACATATTAAAGAAGCATAGCAGATGCAGTTTAGCAAGAGGAAATGAGAAGTTTTTGGTAAATGAAATGTGTTTAAGACAACCTTATGCTAAGCTTTTATCCACACACGGTACCAATAATAGCCAATTGCCTAAGGTTGCTTTGACCCGAATCCTTAGGTGGTAAAAGGTGGGACTATTTTAGTTGAGTTCCAAAGTTATGGTAGGGTGAAACAACCTCCTTTATTCTGCAATGCATAAAAAAAAATCCCATCGGGAAAGGTTTTGTCCACACTTAGTTCAAATGATGGGACCAAGGTGGGTAAGGTTTTATAAGGTTTAAAGTTTGGGTAGTGTTACCACCTTCCAACTTTAATTTATCAAAAATTCCCTACGGCACAGCTTTGTCAACAATAAGTACAAATGATAGGGAATTACCTAAGGTTGTTTGGACCCAACGACCAAGATGGGTAAAGTGCTTTAACTTTTTTATACGACCGCAAAAATTTTAATTTTTTGGTCGTATATTGGTATCAGGTTGGCGTTGTCGTCGTCGTCGTCCGAATACTTTTGGTTTTCGCACTATAACTTTAGTTTAAGTAAATAGAAATCTATGCAATTTAAACACTAGGTTTATGACCATAAAAGAAAGGTTTGGATTGTTTTTGTAAGTTTTGGTCCCAACAGTTTAGGAATTAGGGGCCAAAAAGGGCCCAAATAAGCATTTTCTTGGTTTTCGCAAGTTAAAAGAATACATGTCAGTTTTCAAATCCCATGTACAGAATAAGGATAAATCATGGATATCTAAAAAAGAGGGACGAAAGATACCAGAGGGACAGTCAAAATGCCAACGAGGTTCAGGTTTTGCTTTTCTTATTTTAAATGCTTCATGGGAATATAATATACAGCATTTTTATATTTAGAGAGCTTATATTCTTCTGCATTTTTTAATCTCGTCTATAAATAAAACTAACCTTTGGAGTACATTATCATATAAAGATTAAAATAAATTGCAAAAAATACCAAGTAGTCCAAGATCAAGATATTTATAAATATCTTCGAAGTTGTGATTGAGAACTTTGTTTTCCTAAAACATATCTTTTTTGCAGTTTAGCAAGGTTCTTAAATTGAAGAAAATACAGTTCTAAAATTAACATTGTTGATCTCAAGTAAAAATTGAATGTATAGTAAAAAAAAAGGCAGTGGCTATTTGACTGGCAGCGGCAAAATAGCAAATTTGCTATTTAGCCGGCTCTAATTAAATTATATTTCACTGGAATTAAAATATGTAAAAACAATAATCAAATATGAGATTGCTCATATAGAGAATAGATAAGCAACAATAGAGCTGAAAAACGCTCAGTGGTCAATTGTGTGATTGAACAGTATTGAACATTTATTGAACATTTAAACATTTTGAGATGAACAGTTTTCGAATGATTTAATGTATTGTTATTCTTATCTGTTATTGATTATAGTATCTAATAAAAAAAATATAAATCTTTTGCAATTTTCTTTATACATATGCATGTGCTTTATGGTTTCAAAAGGGTTAGAAATGCGTTCATTAT
This sequence comes from Mytilus edulis, assembly GCF_963676685.1. Taxonomy (NCBI): domain Eukaryota; kingdom Metazoa; phylum Mollusca; class Bivalvia; order Mytilida; family Mytilidae; genus Mytilus; species Mytilus edulis. Next base: position 50,583 of record NW_027267441.1, on the reverse strand, counting down.
ATATATTCCGGACCATATGAGTATTTTGACCATACGTGTATGGTCATGACCATATGCGTATACTCATATGGTCCGACCATACGCGTATGGTCGGACCATATGAGTATAATACTCATTTGGTTTTTAACGGGCCGGACCATATGAGGTATATTTTTTTTCAAATTACATTATAAAAGAGGGACGAAAGACACCAAAGGGACAATCAAACTCATAAATCTAAAACAAACTGACAACGCCATGGCTAAAAATGAAAAAGACAAACAGAAAAACAATAGTACACATGACACAACATAGAAAACTAAAGAATAAACAACACGAACCCCAACAAAAACTAGGGGTGATCTCAGGTGCTCCGGAAGGGTATATAATGTTTCAATAATACAAAAACTTTATCTAAAAACATGACAATTTTTTAATTTTATAATCCAAAAACTTCGTAAAAATTGAATATTGATGACATAGTTAGTTTTCATCGCTAGTTACATTCGTGCATGTAGGCTTGGTTGACATTCACTTCCACATGGTATCATAGCTTTTTTGCATTTGCAAGAAATTTGTGCACGATCGTTTTCATTTACACATTTTGTTTGCGAGTGAAAACAAGCCTTTCTTGCAGCTGCATACAGTGATACCGAGCTCTTTGGCCATTCCGATGTCTACGGTGTTTTTAAGAAGCTCTACATCTCAAATATCGTAACATGACTGCAATACACCATCTTCACAACACAACTTAAATAAACTAATTGAATGTTACTTTCCAGTGCAGTGACTTCTTATATAAATGTAACAGTTCATTAAGAAGTTTTTGGTATTTAATTTTTTAGTCGACCTATTGCCATTTACTCGAAATAACAAATCGGTAATGACCATCGGTAATGACCATCGGTATAAAATGTGTTTACTATAAATTTGACAATTAAGTAAAATAACTATGTGAAACTTCTTATTTTTATTTAGCTTATCTTTTTATTATAATATAATAATAAAATTACCTACATGATAGCGTCTTTTTAATGAACGGTCATACCATATGCAGAGTTTAGAAGTATTTAAAAAAAGTAAACTGTAACAGAGTGTTAATTACCCCGACCATACGCGTACGGTCGGACCATATCAGTATATACCCATATGGTCATGACCATACGCGTATGGTCCAAATACTCATATGGTCCGGAACATATACATAAAATATACATAATAAGACATATAAAAATGTGAAGATGTGGTATGATTGCTTAAGAGACAACTCTCCACAAGAGACCAAAATGACACAGAACACATAAACAAGCAACGTGTCCACCGCAATATTCAATAAAAATAATAGCGCTAATAGGGGTATTTCATCTATAAGAAAACATTATTACCACCAGAGATATGAACTTAATTGAAAGTCCTTTTCTAAGAGGTGCAACGTACAACAAACGTATTATAAGTGAATAGGTAACAAATAGGTAACAGGGTATTTACCGAGTGCTGGAACGGGTACATGCGCTCTAATAGGGTAATTTCATCTCTAAGAACACATTGTTACCACCAGAGACATGAACACAATTAAAAAACGATTTATTTTAAAGTGCAACGTATACCCTGCGCATTAAAAGCGAATAAGGAACGAATAAGTAACCGGGTATTATCCGAGCGCTGGAACGGGAACATACGCGCTAATAAGGATATTTCATCTATAAGAACACATTATTACCACCAGAGATATGAACACAATTGCAAAATCCTTTTCTAAAAGGTGCAACGTACAACAAACGTAAAAAAGCGAATAGGTAACGAATAGGTAACAGGGTATTAACAGAGCTCTGGAACGGGTACATGCGCGCAAATAGGGTCATTTCATCTCTAAGAACACATTGTTACCACCAGAGACATGAACACAATTGAAAATCCTTTTCTAAAAGGTGCAACGTACAACAAACGTATTATAAGAACGTATACCCTGCGCATTAAAAGCGAATAAGGAACGAATAAGTAACAGGGTATCACTTTAGCGCTGAAACGGGTACATATATTCTATTAGGGTAATTTCACCTCTAAGAACCAATACTGTTACCACCAGAGACACAAAACTATTTCTTTTTTAAAGTGTAACGCATAACACACATTTTAAAAGCGAATAAGGAACGAATAAGTAACAGGGTACCAGTCGAGCGCTGAAACGGGTACATATGTTCTTTTAGGGTTATTTCACCTCTAAGAACCGACAGTTACCACCAGAGACACAAAATCATTTCTTTTTTAAAGTGCAAAGCATAACACACGTTTTAAAAGCGAATAAGGGTCGAATAAGTAACAGGGTATCACTGAGTCGAGCGCTGAAACGGGAAGATATGTTCTATTAAGGTTATTTCACCTTTTAGAACCGACAATTACAACCAGAGACACAAAAATATTTCTTTTGTTAAAGTGAAACGCATAACACACGTTTTATAAGCGAATAAGGAACGAATAATTAACAGGATATCAGTGTAGCGGTGAAACGGGTACATAGGCGCTAATAGGGGTTTTTCAACTCAGAGAACACATAATTACCACCAGTGACATGAACACAATTAAAAAACGATTTATTTCAAGGTGCAACGTAAATCACGCGTATTAAAAGCGATTAAGGAACGAATAAGTAACAGGATATAAACCGAGCGGGTCATTTCATCTATAAGAACACATTTCATCTCTAAGAACACATTGTTATCACCAGAGACATGGACACAATTGAAAATCCTTTTCTAAAAGGTGCAACGTACAACAAACCAAGGTGTATCTCTAGTAATATTTTCAAAGACCAGGGACCCTATATGACATACACAAGACCCCATGGTCTTATCCTAAGTAATATTTACAAAGACCAAGGACCCCATATGACATACACAAGACACCATGGTCTTATCTCTAGTAATATTTTCATAAGACCAGGGACCCAATATGACATACACAAGACCCCATGGTCTTATCTCTAGTAATAATTTCATAAGACCAGGGACCCAATATGACATACACAAGACCCCATGGTCTTATCTCTAGTAATAATTTCATAAGACCAGGGACCCCATATGACATACACAAGACACCAAGGTCGTATCTCTAGTAATATTTACAAAGACCAAGGACCCCATATGACATACACAAGACACCATGGTCTTATCTCTAGTAATATTTTCATAAGACCAGGGACCCAATATGACATACACAAGACCCCATGGTCTTATCTCTAGTAATATTTTCATAAGACCAGGGACCCCATATGACATACACAAGACGCCATGGTCTTATCTCTAGTAATATTTTCAAAGACCAGGGACCCCATATAACATACACAAGACCCCATGGTCTTATCTCTAGTAATAATTTCATAAGACCAGGGAACCAATATGACATACACAAGACCCCATGGTCTTATCTCTAGTAATAATTTCATAAGACCAGGGACCCCATATGACATACACAAGACACCAAGGTCGTATCTCTAGTAATATTTACAAAGACCAAGGACCCCATATGACATACACAAGACACCATGGTCTTATCTCTAGTAATATTTTCATAAGACCAGGGACCCAATATGACATACACAAGACCCCATGGTCTTATCTCTAGTAATATTTTCATAAGACCAGGGACCCCATATGACATACACAAGACACCAATGTCGTATCTCTAGTAATATTTTCAAAGACCAGGGACCCCATATAACATACACAAGACCCCATGGTCTTATCTCTAGTAATAATTTCATAAGACCAGGGACCCCATATGACATACACAAGACACCAAGGTCGTATCTCTAGTAATATTTTCAAAGACCATGGACCCCATATGACATACACAAGACCCCATGGTCTTATCTCTAGTAATATTTTCAAAGACCAGGGACCTTATATGACATACACAAGACACCATGGTCTTATCTCTAGTAATATTTTCATAAGACCAGGGACCCTATATGACATGCACAAGACACCACGATCTTATCTTTAGTAATATTTTCAAAGACCAGGGACCTTATATGTCATACACAAGACACCATGGTCTTATCTCTAGTAATATTTTCAAAGACCAGGGACCCTATATAACATACACAAGACACCACGGTCTTATCTCTAGTAATAATTTCATAAGACCAGGGACCCCATATGACATACACAAGACGCCATGGTCTTAGCTCTAGTAATATTTTCATAAGACCATGGACCATATATTACATATACAAGACACCACGGTCTTATCTCTAGTAATATTTTCATAAGACCAAGGACAATATGACATACATAAGGTGCAAATTGAACATACCTTGTGCAATGTGACGATATGCACGGCATGACATTTCAAGGCGCTTGTGTGCATAAAATGCTTCTAATATGCGTGGCTGCACTATTTCCCGTGCATAGTCTATTCAACTTCACAGGACAGAATTTAATGCATTTCTGTTTTGTTGTGTACGCTACTGACGACCACCTAGGACAGTTTGTTAAAAATAAAACACGTTGAGACTTTGTTAATCTCACAAACAAGAAATGCCACAAAACAGTCAGCCTTAAGTTACATAGATTTAATTATGACTATTGAACGTGTAGCTAGCCTAGCTGCTACATAGATATTGATAGCAGATAGACTAGCTACTCGTTAAGTAAAAAAAATCTCTCATGGATGTGTAACTAAGCTACTGGACCAACTTCAGTGGGAATCACTGCAACACAGACGATGGAAACAGTGTCTGGTGCTGTGTTACAAGACTCAACACGAGATGATTGCCATTCATCCAGCCAAATACTACACAACAGGGGACAGTAGGACCAGGGGCAACCATAAATTTAGAAAAACTAGAGTGAAGAGGGATGTATACTACCACTCATTCTTCCCAAGAACAACTAGAGAATGGAATAAACTCCCCGAATCTGTAGTGGAGTCTGGATCTCTAGAGGACTTCAGGGCCAGAGTGAATACCATCCCCTGGACCCAGCCACATCTGAAATAGACAGCAGGATAACCAGTGTACATAGATGTAATTAATATCATATTTTATTGTAAACACCGTCCAGTTTATTTCCTGGACTTTTACTTTTGGCCAGAAGAGTGGCCTCCTGTCTGTTTGAGATGCGCCCGAGTCAATTACACTTTACTACAGAGTTCGACTCGTAGTGGGAAGAAGAAGAAGAAGAAGAAGAAATGATAAAAAAAAAAACTTTGGAGACTAAATAATTGCAGGAAAGCAGGGTTGGGTATAACGGACCCACTTGTAGAAAAATAACCATATGTTAACATAAAGTTTTGTACAGATATTATTTCATTGTAGATTAGAGAAAACATATTTGTATCAAACTTTATGAAATTAACTATACTAATATTATAGTATTGCCATACCAACGCTGTTTATTGTATTTCGTGTATAAGAAGAGGTGGTGGCAATTTTTTAATACTTTTACCCCCCCCCCCCCAGGGGCGGATGCAGGAATTTTCGAAAGGGGGGGTGCTAACCCAGGGCACCCAGGGCAAAGGGGGGGGGGGTGCAAAACATATGTCCCGATACAAATGCATTGATCGGCAAAAATAAAGGGGGGGTGCGCACCCCCGGAACCCCCCTCCTGGATCCGCCACTGCCCCCCATTTTCTTTGAATTTGGGTCTTTCTAAATTTCACTCTAGTTGCTAGGGTCACCCTACCCCAACTTTGGGCCTCAATTTAAAATGTTTCATAACTTTACCCACCTGGGTCTTTGGGTCTAGGCAAACTGTAGGGATTTTTGTTTATGAATTGCAGAATGAGGAGGTGATGTCACTTTTATTGTAAACATTAGTTATTTAATACTGAGAGAGGTCAGATTCGTCTTTGAATATCTTTCTACTTTGGAAATTAAAGTACTTTAACACATTTAATACAATGATTGGTTCATCAATTAGGCAAAAGTCTTTATTCAAAATTACATTCGGGGCTCATTTTGTCCGAATTGCACTAAGACGAATGAATGACCAATCAAACACGACATGTACATCAAATACAGTTTTTCACATTGGGTTGTCGGCCTTGAAATTCTTTTACACAAACAGCGTATTTTTAAATCAGAAGTTAACTGTCATTATTTATTTTAAACAACACATTCGTCTTATTTCAGGTCAAGAGTACTTGCTATTTATCAAGCTTCCTGATCACCAAATCTTAATTATACATGTTGTAATATCATACATAAAAAAACACCGATGTTTGTTAAATAGTTTAATGTATACTCTATGCACTGAAGCCAAGAAAGGTGAGGTCTGTTCCCGTTGAAATATTGTTAGTTACCTACAATGAATTTCAACACATCTACCTCAGGTTTCAACGGGGCCCTTTGACCTCAATAACATATGAGTATAGAATTGATTGGGATTGGGATTGATACACTTTAATAGAACAAGGACTTGTATAGGCTGTTTAGCATTAGTTTTTTAATTTTTGAAGTTGAAAATTATGTTACAGGGCACAAAGGTATCTTTAAATTTATTTCTTACTGAAAATCTAAAGCTATTAAACCATTGATGTGGGTTATACATCCAGTGAGTGGGAAGATGATGATCTCAGAGGTAGAGATTAACTTATAAAGATCAGTAGCCAGCTGGGCTACGAGACCTGAAAATTGCGCTTTTTGTTCAGAAATGGCGCATAGAGTGACACATGTAAGCTCCCACATGGCGCACAATATGTTTCATTTTGTATCTAAATGTTAAGATATTGTAAAATGGATATGATATATAATATATAAAACACCCGGCCCATTGAACCTTTTACTTTCAATTCAATATCAATGTTCTAATATCACATACTACATGCAATAAATCAACTATATTTGGTGTATGGACAGTGTTCAAGCTAGTCCTTTTCACAGGGCGGTCCACCCGCCCTTACCCGAGTGCCGCCCTGTGCCCTTTGTACAGTTTCCAGGGCGCCCTGCCTTTTTTTGAAGATGGATTGTATATTATTTTGTTCGTATTGATATGATCCGCCAATAACGAAATTTTACCTGGCTTTCTTTACGACTCCAAGCTAATCAACAGTAACATCAGGTGTCACAATCTGTTGTTCTAGGTTATCCGTTTATTGGATGGGTCATTAATGATCATCAACATTAATTCATTCAAATAGAATCGGTCCTGCTTCAGGTTAAAGTTTTTGGTCAAGGTATAGTTTTTGATGAAGCTGAAGTCCAATCAACTTGAAGCTTAGTACACTTGTTGCTTATCATATGATCTTTCTAATTTTAAAGCTAACTCAGACTTTTGACCCAAATTGCATGGTCCACATGAAATAGTACATAGTACACATGTTCCCTTTGATATGATCTTTCCAATTGTAATGCCAAATTAGATTTTTTACCCCCTTTTTTAATGGTTCACTAAACATAGAAAATGATAGTGCGAGTGGGGCATCCATGTACTATGAACACATTCTTGTTAATACTTATTTTCACTGTTCACTATATGATCCTAACATTGTGCATTTACAGCTGTTTTTTGCTGTATTGCCATTAAGCACGCGCACAGCAGAGGTAGAACAATCATGCATAATACACCAGTTACTTCTAAAAATACAATGACAGCTAATCACCTTAAGACAGTACAACATTTCTTTATACATTATAATTTAAAAGCAGGTAATCCAAACATAACATTGTACTTAAAACCATTAACAAGGAAACCCTTTTAATTTGTGATCTTCCCTTATATTTCCATTTCCGCTTGTTTTCCCCACTAAAATGTTATAAATATAAATAGATTTTCTACACCATGATGTATAACACACCTACCTTTGTTGGGTGAAATCATTATTTCATAAAAAAAAATATGGCAAGAGTTGTACACATGAGAGCGCTTAGTATACAATTTCCCAAATAGTTCATGTTTCAACGGGCATTATTCTTTTTAAAGTAAGTAATCCACACTGATTTTTGAACTCGTCCAAGATAAAGCTGATTTAACCTATGAGCCCAAGACATTGCTGATTTAACCTCTGATATAAGTTGTTTCTATGTACCCTTCAAAGCATTGTGTGAGAGGAAAAAAGGCATGTGACATATACAATATGTACATGCATGGTAAGCAATGGTAATTAAAAAAAAAACTGTCCACATAATTCGCAAGCCTATACCAATCAATCAAAATCTTTAGAAAAAATCTAGGACAAGTTTTATGATAAATGGGTCTCATTGGGGTCTAAGCGTGACGCGGGATTGCCGATTATTTTGTAAGCGTGAAACGTGAAAGTCAAATTATTGTGTCGTGAAAACGGGAAATGAGGTCTAGCGGGATCCAGGAAATGACAAAAAAATGAGAATTGCTTACGTACATAGTGTAAGCGGGAAACGGGAATGTGACAAAACAGTAAGCGGGATCCGGGATCGGCACACCCCAATGAGACCCCCTGATAACAAAAAGAATCTGCAGCTTATCGTTCAAACTTTTGAACAGGACAGGAGTCAGAAAATGTCTCAAAAGCACATATACTTTAAAAGGGTAAAGAAATAATCTTCTACCAATCTTCTGAAAAACAATATGAACTGACGGCAACGCCTATTCACATTAGGAAAAAAACAAATTATACAACGGTATTATATAGTTAACATGGTTAAGAATTAATCTAAGAAAGTTTCAATAAATTCTAAAATTTTAGAAGAAATGGAGGATACACCATATACACTCCCCATATATAGCAATGAACAGTCAAATATTTGCTAAGCGAAAACCCAATTAATTTGTGGAAGTTTGTTTGAACGAAATTCATTCACTGGTTTAGAAAAGTATATTTACGCAAAAAAGAAGCAGTTGGTACATATAGCAAAGAATACAATTTTCTTAAAAAAGAAGAGAGGAAACAGCTAGTGCAAACATTTTTAGATATTAGAAAGTTATTAGAATTTCTTTGAGAACAGTGATACTAAGTTGTTAACAGAAATACTTTGTGGTGAAAGAAATATACACATACTTTGTAAGCAACTGGGATTCTAAGTATTATCATCACAACTTTGGACAGCCTTGGTTTTCTTGAGATACACATCAACACTACTTCAAGACTGGAAGTGCAAAACTATTCTACCTACATATACCCAGATATGATAAATTAATGTATTGCCATAAATAGTTTGGAAGGCTTTGTCTTCATGAGGTTCATATTATTTGAACCTAAAGTATAGACCAATTAAATTTTCATACATACTGTAAATCGATGCCTCGTGTAGAGAGTGCTACGGTCACTGCAAGATAAGAACCATTGTAACAGCTCTTTGAAGGGTCCATATCCAATTAACCTTCATTTTCCATTTGCAGTCCAAATTGCCTCGAACTTTCAAATCGGTCTACATTAAGGTCCAAAGGGTCCAAAATTAAACTTAGTTTGATTTTTACAAAAATTGCATTCTTGGGGTTCTTTGATATGCTGAATCTAAACATGTACTTTGATTTTTGATTATGGGCCCAGTTTTCAAGATGGTCCAAATCGGGGTCCAAAATTTAACTTTATTTGATTTTAACAAAAATTGAATATATGGGGTTCTTCAATATGCTGAATCTAATCATGTATTTAGATTTTTAATATTTGGTCCTGGTTATCAAATTGGTCCACATTGAGGTCTAAAAGGTCTAAAATTGACATTATTTGATTTCATCAAAAATTGAATTCTTGGGGTTCTATGATATGCTGAATCTAACCTTGTATTTAGATTTTGGATATTGGACCATAGACCACATTCATTTGGTATATATTACAGCTAGGACCTTGGTACTCGTTTAATACATATACATGTACATCTATTGGGAAATATAAATTGACATCAGATTTACACTCAGGGATTTGTGTAACGTAGTAGCATATTAATTTTGTGTTTCTATTTTTTTGGAGGTCAAACGACCCCGATGACTTCCGTACACTATATTCAAAATTAATGGCAAATCATCGGCACAGACCTGTCTAGTGTACAGTCAAGCTATATTTTTATCTATTGTGGTCTATTAGACAGATATTGGTAAATTTATTTTTTCACAAGGGCAAATAAATACACATTTGATATTTGATTATCAAAAACATCTTCAAATACAGCAAATATGACATGTTGACATGTTGCCACACATTAAAAAATGTTTTTGAAAATTGCTTTACACCTTTTGGGAAAATATTGTGTACGCGTTTTTCCAAGGGCAACTAATCTAAACGAACGACCATTCTGCACCTGAACAACCGCTACGGTAAACCGTCAACAAAAAGATGCAAACAATTAAATCATTGAACACTGTCATCCTGAAGAATATACTACACTGTCAGTATACAGGACACCAATGTCATTGTGATTTGCACATCTTAAAATTTTTAATTATGTTTTATATAGTTTTGTCTGATTGTAGAATATTCTGTACAAAATACCGTCAGACATAGTGAAAAAAATATATGATAGGATATGTCTAAGGCGTTACCCAGTAAACACACGACGTACTCCCGACGTCGGTTAATGGTCGTCGGAACGTCATGTCGTGAGTTTACGTCGTACCAACGTTGTGGGAACGTAAAAATCCAACGTTGGATGCAGACGTACAGACAACGTTATAAAATTACGTCGGATTCACGTAAATTTAGTACCTTGTCAGGACGTAACATTTTATTACGTTGTGACAACGTGCTTATAACTGTCATAATCCGACGTAACATTTTGTTACGTCGTATCGACATTATAAGAACGTAGTGAATACATTGTAAAAATCTGGTTTTGTTGGACGAAGTTTTGGGGTATGTCATAATGAGTATTCCTGGATATATCGATTATTCACATTCACTAGAATATATTTACGATTTTTTCGATTTAAAAAAAAAATCCCCCTTTTTTCCCGCAGACATAATTTGCACCAAGTTGTCAAAGAAAATATTACAAATCCAATTTTAATGTTCTAATATATGTATTTTATATGAATATTTATTGTTTAATATATCATTAAAATTTTGTCATCATTTATCACTCGTTTTTTACGATTTGATTAGTGTAACGTTCAGCAGTACTCGGGATTTTACCGCTGCATACTATGAAAAGTCTGAGCATGCGCACTTTTGCCGCTTGATTTTTGAAAACAGTGAGAAATTTGCAGTGGACATTTAGCTTGATCCAGATTCCAGAACAAAGAAAAAGGTAAAATAATGATTGCACATTACACCAAATAGGTTCTCCATGATAAAAACAAGTTTGATTGATGAAATAAAACAGCTGTGTTGGGCGCCTCTTTCAAGTCTGTTATACGTGACCGTGTTGAAATATGATACTTTTTCTTATACTGTCAATATATTGCACTGATACAAGATATTTTAGCCATAATGTGTGTTATTTGAATCCAATTATCAAATTGCTTGATTAACTTGTGTTGTTTCTGAAGATATATGCATTTAAAAATAATTAATAACTGTAGAAAGTAAAAAAAAGGGGGAGGGGTGCACAGCCACAATTACTTGTTTTCTATCTGTGACAAGAGCTACTATCCCTATATAGTAAGGCTGCAAGTGTCTTTTGCTCTGTTATTTTTTGATAATCATTGAAGCATAAAAGTCTTATCCATGTTATCAATATCAGAAAATGTGAAGCTAAACATCTCAGCACTTTAGATATCTGGGTCCATTACAAACTCCGCACATTTCAAACTTGGCATATAACCAACTCGGCCTATTAATGATAATAATGCATATATCACTTGGGGTCGTCGCTAACATGCATGAAATATTTGCCACTGGATGTTGAGCAACAAACGATCAATCATTGTATCACTGGGTTTGACATGGAAATAGACGTCACAATTGTGCCAATAAAGATGTTGTAAAATATAGGCGTCACAGAAAAAAATTAAGATAGCCATCAAAGTTGTCGTAATGGGACTAAGTCGTTGTAGGAAGGCGTCCCAGAAAAAAAATAAAAAACAGCCTTCCAAGTCTTGAAAGTGTCATAATGATTTAGACTAGGATCTAGCCTTGAAAGTTGGGTAAAATTTTCTTGTTTTCAGGGTAAAACCCAGTTTACAGGTGTTAAAAAACAGTACATAGGGACATCTTTTTTGCTGTACAATTTATAGTATGAAATCTTCATGTTTATCAATGACGAGCTACATGTACAATCACTAAATATGTGATCAGAAACAATGTTGTAATTATATATATAATCAATCATAAAACATATGAATTTTGGAATGCATTTAAATTTGTCACTTTGTTCTAAAGATTTGTTGGACTAACATGCATACATTTTTTTTATATAAATAAGGCGGTGAATTTTCTCGTTTGAATTGTTTCACATTGTCATTTCGGGGCATTTCATATCTGGCTATGTGGTATGGGCTTTAGTGATGGGCTTTGCTCATTGTTGAAGGCCGTACGGTTACCTATAAATGTTAATTTCTGTGTTATTTTGGTCTCTTGTAAAGAGTTGTCTCATTGGCAATAAAACCACATCTTCTTTTTTATATAAAACAGACAGAAGAATATAAAAGATAATTGAATGTATTTTTTATTTTTTTTCCAGAGTCTTGTACATAAATCCACAGATCCAATGTGTCTGAGGTTGAGGAAATCATTGCAGTAACCATGTAACAGTTAAGCATGCACCAGTTCAAAAATTTGAACCAATATTTTAAAAAGGTAAACATCAGTTGATCAGCTCTTTTTATGTCCTCCTTAACTGAGTGATATAGTTTAACTCTTGTACTGTACGTACATACATGTACATTGAACTCAAAATTGAAATTCTGTTATCTAACGTTTGCCTAAACTACATGTTATGCAACCAATACACAACGCTTATTATCATAAAACGCAGAGTTTGAATTTGGAGAGCATCTGCTTTACTGTTCTCTAGATATGTCCTTTAAATTAAGTTTGATAAGATCATTTGTGTCTCATGGACACATTCTTCTTATATTAATTTTATTTATCAAATTATAATTTGTTGATTTTATAGATTGCGTTCATTGGCATATGCTATGAGGTCTTGTTGTATCGATGTACATTCTAAATTTGTTAAGGTAGAATCCTTTGCATATCTTAAATTAATTGAAAAATGACAATATTGTGAAACAAAACTTCCTTTATTAATTATTTGGACTCATTATTATTTGTAGAATAACCACTGGTTGCTCAAGAAAATATTATGTCCCCTCTCCCCCAGGGAAAGCTCTTTTCTTAAATTTTATTTGGGGGTGGTTGTGTATGAAATACCAAAATGCAAAGGGAGTGTTGTTCTTATTAATTTTTAATTCTGTCGGTGCTGGGATTTTTTTTAAAAGGGCTTAGTGCTGTCCCTTAGGGGCGGACATAGTATTTTCTGGAACAGACATAATTATATTAACACATGTTCAATTTAACAACAAATTTATTTTTTAAATAAGAACAAGGGTAATCACAAGTTAAAAATAATTATATACTGTTGAAATTGTGTTAAATTTTTAACATACATCATCAAAATGTGTATAATTTACATCTCAGTAACAACACAACATAATTATGAATCTGCAGTTTATTATAGGACCAGCAATAGAAAAAATATTGATCATGTTTAAACACAGGATAATTTTTAAGAACTGCTGTAATTCATAAGTTGGGATCAATTTATTTTTTTTGTATTTTATAATTTATGATTTTTTTTCAGGGATCTGAAACCAACACAAGACCAGCTGGGTCAATATTCCTAATGCGCCTCCAAATGAGGAACTAATGCGCCATCAAATGAGGAACACAAAAGTTTTGTGTAAACAAAAATTGTCTGTAGTGATATTGAACATGTTTCATTTTTAAAAAGTGACTGAGCTTTACCATTTGTGTTGATCTGGAAAGTAGAGGATCATAGTATAAATATGTAAAACTATGGAGTTTTTTAATGTAATCAAAGTATTAAATTTTCAAAGAAATTGTTGTGTGAAAAAAATTCGCACTTCGTATTCCGAAAATTTAACCACATATATGTGAAAATGTCTAAGCTTCGAAACAAGCCATCCTACATATCCAGTGTACTATATTGACTGAGCTAGAGTAGAAAACATTACCAATACCAACTACATGTATGCAGAAACAATTGCGCAAATTGCCCAGCTGATTAGAGGGCAGAAAACCAACATTTGGAATGACATGTACAATGTATACAACCAACACCAGACTAAAATTTGGAATAAAAATTAAAAATTCAGAAACAAACTGTTATTTTTTTTATTGGTTCATGTAGCTACATGTACAGTGTAAGAAAAAAGAAGTCTTAACGTACTTTTGGATAGGTCTGTCATTTTGGTCTCCTGTGGACAGTTGTCTCATTGGCAATCATATAACATCTTTTTTATACTATCTCTAGTTAGTCAATGGAAAAAAAGCAATAGTTAGTTGAATTGAATTTCAGGTACTTTCTTCATTTGGGATATTTTTAGAAGTGTGTATGAATTGTGTAGAATATATATATTTATAAATTAGACAGTCAGATTTTGGGCCAATTTTCTTAGCTTTTAATCGTGTAGTGAATCCAGCTGAATGAATTTTCAGTAAATATAAAGGTAAATGTGGCAGTTTGTTGTAGTTCTGAATAATTCATTAAAAATGGTTTTCCGTCGTCAAAGTGAAACCTACATTCTAGAATTTCCGCCATCATAGTGAAATCTATATTCTAGGCCACTGAAACACTAAACATTCAGAATTTGAAGCATGAACCAAGATGTCATGTTGAAGGCTGTACATGTACTGTAACATATAATTGCTAACATCATCAATATTTGATTTTAGGATAGAGGGTTGTCTTATTGGCCATCATACAAAATCTCCTTTTTTTGAAAAGAATTATGTGTTAAAAGAAAGAAAAGTTGCATTTGTTAAATGGAAATGTGTAATTCTTGTACTTCAGTATTGCAAAAGTTAAAAACTTGAGACTTTATAAACCTTAAACAACTATTTTTGGGAAAACTAGATATTTATACATTTCACACTGACACCTGCCAAAAAGATTAAAAAAAAACCTTTTTGACAATTTCATATACAGCTGGCAGTTTGGAAACAGAGTACATATCGACATCTGTCCATCTTTCCCACATAGAAAAATTTACAACTTAAAACGGATCAAAAGAAAAAATAAAGACCCTGTTTACATACTTCTTCAATGGAATTGCATTGATCCTATCAATTAAATGAGGACAAGGGACATTTATAGTTGTGCTGTGACGTTGTTACAACGTTTTATGATGGTAATAAATTACGTCACAAATTACGTTGTGCCAACGTTGTGTGGATGGTTGTCAGCACGTGCCTTGGAGTTCACAAAATTACGTTGTACCAACGTAATTTTACTACGTTGTCACAACGATAGTATTACGTTGTCACAACGTAATGACAACGTTGGATTGTTTACTGGGTTACGCGCGATATGTTCGTACATGTAAGCGTAACACAACGTCGCGAATATTTCGTAACGTTCAAACCGAAAATTCGACTGAAACGTTGTTTTTAAGCAAGTGCGACATTCTTGTAAGACTCGGCAAAATCGACGGTGCTTTTTAACTACTTATCGAAAATTGATGTATTTCAGTTTTTTGAAAATTTAAGAAAAATAACATTTTAAAAAATCATAAATTCTACCATTATAAGAGCAGTGATAAGCAAACAATGGACGTAAATTTGAGTTGAGTTCGTTTTTAAGTTAAAAAATGGCGGTGCGACAAACTTGTAAGCCTTTGAAAAATCGCTCATAAATTACCATATATCATGTTTCAGGATATTTGTCTTTAAATTCATAAAATTAAGCAAATTAACATTGATGTAGTAAATACAAATACTACACTTTTTTCATTTTAGATAAATATTTTTTGATTCTCAAATCTGGAATCCCAATTTTTTTTCCCGCGGGACAGATTTGCCCTTTTAGTATTGAACGCGTTTTTTTTTCTATGACGTCATCATAACGTCATAAAAATGCATAAAGGAATGGAGGAACTATTCTGTTTAATAATGGAAAAACACGTTTTTCAAAATATTAAATAGTTTTGACGAAAATCATAGTTTAGTGGTTACAATAACTGAAATATGTTACGCGGGACAACCTAAAAATAGCCGTTTTTTTTAAATGAAGTTTCAACAATTATTTTATTTGTTTTTTATTTTAAAAAATCGTTATTTTTTAAAATACGTACAATGAGGGGGAGGACAGGGGTAAGGGAGACAAGGAGAAAGGGGGTAGGAGAAAGGAGAAAGGGGGTGGGAGAAAGGAGAAATGGGTAGGAGAAAGGAGAGGAAGGCTGGGAGAAAGGAGAAAAAGTTGGACAAAAAAATAAAATATGACAAAATAAAATATCTCTCTTTTTTCCGGTAAATTAAAAAAAAAATAAGGAGAAGAGGGGTAGGAGAAAGGAGAAGAGGGGTGGAAGAAGGGAGAAGGGTACCCCCTGTCCTCCCCCTCTACAATAGCAACTACTCAGAAGTTTTATAAATATTTTTCTCTAATTTTTAGTCAATTTATCCCTTTCTAGTGCACCCATTGTATAAAAAAAATCCACGTGTGCTTCGTTTGATCTCAGTTCTTCATTGGTTAAAATCCGATTATGACGTCGAATTTTCTTGTTTTCCTCCGAATTTCCTATTGTGACGGCATGAAAAAAAGGCGACCATGCCTGATGACATCACATAGAAAGAACACATCTTTTTGCAGATCAGTCGCAAAGAAGGAATAAGTTTGCCTGCGTATTGTTAGAAAATCATTAGATAAACAGATTCCACCACCAAATCTCGTGTAATACGATATTTATCCACTCTCGACAGTTAAATTTTAAATATTTCTTCTTCCGAATACGGGAGTAGACTCCTAGGTAGGAGTGTAAAACGCTCGGCGAGTCTCGGGTTTAGTCGCACACCAGTCGTGTCCAATCCGGATCTCAAAAACCGATTCCGATATGCAGTTTATTGTATAATAGATACGTCAGCAAAACCAGTGTACACATCATGCACATATTTAATGGATTTGTCATAAGGCGCTAACAACAAAACGCAACGATAAGAATAGGAAACACAACCATAAAAATAATTATGGAGGAATGGTGAGACAGTGGCGGACCCCTCCCCCCCGTATTTTCCACCTTTACCAGATGAACCACTTCAGTTGGAAAATCCTCTTGAAGTGTAGAATCCCTTATTGTTGATTATTCACTATTGCCGTATTGGAGGGGGAGGACAGGCGTAAGGGAGACGGGGAGAAAGGGGGTAGGAGAAAGGAGAAAGGGGGTGGGAGAAAGGAGAAAGGGGGTAGGAGAAAGGAGAGGAAGGCTGGGAGAAAGGAGAAAAAATAAAATATCTCCTTTTAAAATTTTTTCTTATATTTCAAGAAAAAATATCTCAAAAGGAGATGTTTTATTCTAATGGGAGAAAGGAGAACAGGGGTAGGAGAAAGGAGAAGATGGGTGGGAGAAGGGAGAAGGGTACCCCCCTGTCCTCCCCCTCGTATTGGGCTATTCCAGAAATAATCCATACCCCCCTATAGTCCAAATAATTATGACGTCTTAAAAGGCTATTATAATTTTTTTCTTTGACGCCTTACATCGACGACGTTAATGTAAGGCGTCAAAGAAAAAAATTATAATAGCCTTTCAAGACGTCATAATTATTTGGACTAACCCCCCTATAGAAGGTTAAGGATTTCCAGAAAAAAAATCTGTTAAAATCTCAGATTTTCAAGAAAATATTCTGTAAGTTGTCAATAATTTCCAGATTATTTCAAAAATTCTAAAAAATATTCCAGGAAAAAAATGAGAATAATACTAAAAATTCCAAGAAAATATCCTGTGGAAATAAATATTTCCAGACAAATTTAATTTCCAACAGAAAAATTCCAGATAAACAATTTTCATGAAACATATAAGTTTTAATATTGTTTTTTGTGTGTCATACATGTAGATGATTAGATCAAACTGGCATTCATTCAGTGTATGGCAGCTGTATGCTTACTTGTTTTTGTTTAAATGTCTTTGTGATCAAGTTCATCCATTTCAAATGTACAATCATTCAATGGATAATTTATCTTGGGTCTTTTTATATTGTTATGATACATTACGGTCTCTGGTAAGGGTGAAGGTTGGCTCCTGTTGTAATGTTTAAAACACTACATTTTTTTATGCACCTTTTCTAAATCAGATGCCATTGACATTGTTCAGTGGTTGTCATTTGTTGGTGTAGTAACTTGTTCATGTTTCTGGTTTCTTTTTTTTTCATATAGATTCCACAGTTGGTTTTCTGTTATTTTTGGGGCCCATTATAACTTGTTGCTTGGTGTGAGCCAAGGCTCCATGTTTTTGACCTATACCTGTTAACTTTTTATGCGCTGTGATTTGGGTTGAGAGATGTCTCATTGGTATTCTTACCACATCTTCTTGTTTATACATGTAGGACTCTAAAGTGCGATGGTACTCTAAAGTGCGATGGTCACGCTAAAGTGCAATGGTCTACGCTAAAGTATGACGGTGTCTCACGCTAAAGTGCAATGTTTGTTTGTTCCCTAAAGTACGATGGTACAGCACGCTAAAGCGCGATGGAACAAAAGAGAAAGATTCAAGGGCACTAATGTCAAAAACAAGTCTTTTTGCGAAATCTAGTTTGCAATGATTCAACATATATACAACTTAGATTGACAACTAATACAAATAAATTTTGGAAAATCACTTGGATCATTTTGAATATCAATGTTTAGTGAGAGTTTAATGTCTCTAGCATATTTTGATTTTTCGTATTATAGGTGGTGAGCAGTTCTCTTTTCTGTAGTTCCACATAAACGACAGTTATAGTCTGGGTCCATTTTTTACCATATCTGTTGACAAAAAAAGACTATTTTGGATTTGTTTTAAAGGGTTGAAGGGTAGAAAAAGCACATCATAAGTTGTGATTGAAAGTTGTTTGTCTTACGTCCAGTGGCATGTATTTCATTCATATTTCGGGACTGTACATATTGAAAATTGAGCCGATTTAATCAAGATTTAAAAAAAGACAATTTTATTATAGAGCAATTATAAGACTTACAAATGTACTCCAAATCCAGGGCTGGTTTAACACCATGTTAAATAAGGCTTTACGTATATTATTATATACAGTGGCGGATCCAGAGGGGGGTTCCGGGGGTGCGCACCCCCCTTTATTTTGGCAGATCAATGCATTTGAATCGGGACATATGTTTTGCACCCCCCCTTTGCCCTGGGCTAGCACCCCCCCTTTCGAAAATTCCTGCATCCGCCACTGATATATGAAATATCCTGACTGCCAAATATACATCACTGATTTCTGATTTCATGGACATGTATATGTTAAGTGCACTGTAAAACAGTTTCAGTTTACGTTTTTGAAATAGACATTAAACCTTGTTTTTTAAGTGCATATATAAAGTATAAGATTTACAGTAGAAGTTGATAACTTTAAGATTTGTCCTTGTGAGAAAACAATACTCGGGTCATAAAGACTTTTTTTAAATCTTGGCTAGTATATATATTGGCATAGTCATACATGTTCAAATGATAAAATACTGACCATGGCTTTATATGATCGGAAAGGTCTTTCAATTGCGGGTAGACATGAAGTTTTTATATTCACAATTAAAAAGATATTAACCAACATTATATAAATAGCTACACAACGAAGTGAGATCTCTGTTTTCTTCTTCTGTATTTTGTTGATGTTGGTACTTGTTCGATTAATTTTCGTATTTTAAACTGGAAATTTCTACTTTCCAGGGTTATCCAGTACCTTAACTATATAGACTACTCGAAACTTCACAGTAATTATTTTTATCAAATATATTTATTTTTAACCGGCGGTAACCGGAACACACCTTAATTACGATTTAAACTTAACCCACAAACTAATGAAATATTGTCACTCACCACTTCAAAACGTTGTAGTATTCAAAGTTCTCGTCCGATTTTCTTGTTTTGTACATCAGTCGATTTGTTTTGAAAAATTGAATAATTCTGAAAGACCACAGACGAGATTGAAATAAACAAAGGGGTTTTCCGACAGGTATTAGAGATAACCTTTCGCAATAAAAACCACGTGATGATAAGAAGTATGTCTGGTCAATTTAGGACGGCGGCATCGCACATGGTCACAAAGGGCTATTAACGATAACATACTAATTAGTCAGTTTCCATATCTTTTCTACAGAGCTCCCCGGGTTATAAATAAGTGCTAACAAATCGTTGTAGTTCCTGTCAATATAATACTTCCATGGTTCAACATAAATAGATTGTTATATTGGTTATCAAAATCAGCTAGTGGCAAAATCTTCTGAGTTTTGAATTTTATAAGCTCCAGACATCCCCCCCTTTTTTTTGTAAAACAAAATTTTTGTTTAGTATGTATGTTATCTTTATATTTATATTATAAAATCTTCAATATAAATTTGAATAAGAAATGACTGATTTTCTACAAAAAAAAATTGTATACTGGAATGAAATTTGAGAAGTTATCAAAGGAGTACATGTAGGTTCAGTAAGACCCCTTTTTGGCTCCAAAATTAAGCAGCTTTGCAAAATTGAGCAAATGTAATCTTTTAGCTATTTTTTGGAAAGTAGAATGCTTCTGCTACATAAATATGTGCTGTTTTTGACAATACAATGTACATATATCGTGTACTAGCATCATAAAGTCATGCTAAATTACTGAAATCTTCACAATTATAGCATTTTAGTTAAATTTTAGACAGTTTCCGTCTAAAGCTTAGATAATGCAGCCTCTAATGAAGAGAAGTTATGTATACAGCATTACGGGTAACGAGGGTAAAGGGGCGAGTTTCTTCATATTTTGGCTTGGTAAATATGAATGTCATGTGAATATTCTGAGACATTTATTCAGGAGATTAAATATTTTCTTTGGTAATATCTTCTGACATCAGACTCGGACTTCTCTTGAACTGAATTTTAAATGTGCGTATTGTAAAGTGGCCGCATTCGTGTTCATTCATAATATTAAAATGTAAGTTGTATTTGATGATAATACATAACATATACATGATATATAAAGGTTGAGGATGAACACGGATGCGGCCACTTTCATTTTTGACGAAAACCATCTTAAAAGTGACGTTTTTTGGCATATTTGTTAGATTTTTAACCGGATTTTTGTGACAAAAATGTCGGTTATTGATTTGGGGATGTACGGCGGGCGGGCGGGCGGGCGGGCGGCAATCAAATGTTGTCCGTGCATTAACTCATGAACCGTTCAATCAAAGCTTTTAAAATTTTAATATGTTGTTACTGACAACTAAATGAAGGTCAAGTTCAATAATGGCGATTTTGACTTTTACCGTTCAGGAGTTATGGTTCTTGAAAGATTGAAAAATGAAGTTTCCAGTCGTGTCCGTGCATTTACGCATGAACTGTTCTACTAAAGCTTCCCAAATTTTAATATGTTGTTACTGATGACAAAATGGAGGTCATGTTTAATAATGACGATTTTGACTTTTACCGTTCAGGAGTTATGGTTCTTAAAAGATTGAAAAATGGAGTTTCCAGTTGTGTCCGTGCATTTACGCATGAACTGTTCTACCAAAGTTTCCCAAATTTTAATATGTTGTTACTTATGACAAAATAGAGGTCATGTTCAATAATGGCGATTTTGACTTTTACTGTTCAGGAGTTATGGTTCTTGAAAGATTGAAAAATGGTGTTTCCAGTCGTGTCCATGCATTTTCTCATGAACCATTCAACCAAAGCTTTTGAAATTTTTATATGTTGTTACTGATGACAAAATGGAGGTCAAGTTTAATAATAAGGATTTTGACTTTTACCGTTCAGGAGTTATGGTTCTTGAAAGATTGAAAAATGGAGTTTCCAGTCGTGTCCCTGCATTTACGCATGAACTGTTCTACCAAAGCTTCCCAAATTTTAATATGTTGTTACTGATGACAAAATAGAGGTCAAGTTCAATAAAGACGATTTTGACTTTTACCGTTCAGGAGTTATGGTTCTTGAAAGATTGAAAAATGGTGTTTCCAGTCGTGTCCGTGCATTTTCTCATGAACCATTCAACCAAAGCTTTTGAAATTTTTATATGTTGTTACTGATGGCAAAATAGAGGTCAAGTTCAGTAATGATGATTTTGACTTTTACCGTTCAGGAGTTATGGTTCTTGAAAGATTGTAAAATGGCGTTTCCATTCACGTTGTTGCATTTACTCATGAACCATTCAATCTAAGCTTTTCAAATTTTTATATGTTGATACTGATGACAAAATGGAGGTCAAATTTGATGTTGACAATTTTCACTTTCACCATTCATCAGTAATGGTTCTTGTGATATTGCCAGGACACAAATAAATATTAATAAATCCGGTTTGCTGTCGTTGTGACAGCCTCTTGTTCATATTTAAGCTTCAATCGGAGCGTTTTTAATGACTGATCATTTAAATCTTTTACATAAACTAATCGAATCAATTGAAATATACACTTAAGTGTTTAAAAAGTGTCCTAAATATCTCGTTAGATGAAACTGAAATTTGGGGCCAAAATCGGCCCTTACCGGACCTACTCCTTTAATGTTCTCATACCACAGTCACAATTTGAAAATGTTTTCTCCAAATACAAATGGTTTTTAAAAAAATTATAAATTAGTTCACAATACATTACAAAATAAATGTGTCTCTAATCTCATATAATTTCCTGTACATGCAGTTTTACAATTTTCTATTTGTCGCCTGCAACTAAAGTGGCCAAATCTAGACATCTAACAATCCTTCTTTGGGGAACGATTTATATAATTTCTTATTGTTTTCAAATTCCTGTATTTCTTTACATGTTATAATTTCCTAAAACATCATGAAATTAAAGAAAATTACAAAACTTTTAAACAATTGTTAAACTCTAAATTTGTATAATATGAATGACATTTGATTTTTTAAATGTATACATGTTTAACATTTTTAAAGTTAAGATAAGTTATGGAACTGAAAGATGATACATTATGTATATATATTCAAAACATATTCATATAATAGATGTAATCATATTAATCCACTTAGACAAATAGAGTCAATGTATTATAATGATTGATAAATAAACGGAAAAAATAACAATTTAAATAATAAAAAAATAAACTTTTCTAATTTTAAAACTGAGACTAAATATTTATTTTTGCAGAGCAAGGGATTATGGATACATAGTTCCTAGTATTTATCTCCTTTGTCTTATAACATGTGGTTCAAGTATTTGCATGTAGTATATTATGATATAATTAAAGTCCACAGAAATGGCCATGTGTTCACAGTGGGACTTCTTTAAAGCTTTTTAATTACTGATTGTTTGTCAACTAGATGGCTAGATAAAATAATCTTCAACCTCAACAACTATGAAAAGCAGTAGGTCCTGGTGTGTGGTTTCTCACAAATTTCAATACAAACATACTTGTAGAGAACATAAATCATTGTAAATAAAACCCTATAAATCCAGATAGTGAACTATGATTTTGTTTTTATTTTAAAACCATTAAAACACTGACTTGTAAATAGTTGTAAAAATCTTGATTTGTTATCAACATCCAGTATTTTTACTTAGTCATTTCTTTTGATTCTTCATTTCTTAGTATGGATGTTTTGCATTTTTTATCATAAACCTTATAGCTGCATTAAAATATGACTCCTTCACAATAAAAAACAAACTTGAAACAAAAAGATAACTATGGGTCTATAATCAAGTTTGATTACAAAATCAAAAGTTAAATATAATTAGTGGAATTTGGATGTTAGAACCATTTGTTATGTTTATAAAGGTTTTTTTTTTATCATTTTTGTCATGAATAAATTATAATATACACAGTATTCATATCAATTTAATTTCACTTAGTTCTAGAAATGCAAGTTTCAAAATATTTTTTTTAATCACAGGCATTTATTTTCTGAGAATTTTTTCCCTTATGCCATGACCATAACCATGATAACACATGTTTTATGAAAATGCAAAAAAGCAAACAAGTTCTATAATACCAATATACTGATATACATGCATGTACATGTAACTTCCATGGTAAAAGAAAAGAGGGGGAAATATTATTATCTCAATCTCCAATTAGAAGTTGTGAATTGTCCCAATAAGATTACAAATGTAATAGTAAACATGTCATGTGGTGTTGAAAGTATGCATTTCTTTTGAAGTATTATCACTATCAATATCTACATGAATATCATATCCCCTGAATGTTATGTTAGAAGCTGAGGTACATGAACAAATGTACATTTTTTTATTTTTTTTTAGGTCCTATTGCAAACAATTTCAAATTTACAACTCTCAGACTTAATAGATATAGGAAGATGTGGTGTGAGTGCCAATGAGACAACTCTCCATACAAATAACAATTTAAAAAGTAAACCATTATAGGTTAAAGTACGGCCTTAAGTTCAGTACTGACAACTCTGGCTTACAACATGTATGGACACACTTTATACATGTAGTATTAAAATAATAAAATGTGGTATCATTTCCAAATTGCCAATAAGACTACTCTCCAATAGTTAAGATAATCATGCCATCTGCTGTGGGTATTTTTCAATTTTCACATCTTTTGATCCACTGGAAGGCGTCAAAGCAAAAGCTTAAAATAGCTTTCCTAGACATCATAATTATTTGTACTAACTCCCCACCAGAGATCAAAAGATACAAAATTAACCACTTAAGAATATCGTACAGCCTTCAACAACGAGCAAAAACCTATTAAACCACTTTAAATTTCTGGTACATTGTTTGTAAAGATACATAGGGCTTTAGAATTACCTAATGAACTACAGATATACATACAAGCACAAATTTATCTTAAGTTTACTGAAAGCGACTAGAATCCAGATTTTCCATGGAATTTTTAAACTTTTATTGTTGCCTTCTATAGGATGCTCTGGATTTCCAGAAATTTTCTAATAACAACAGCATAATTTTCCATGGAATATTTTAATTTATCTTTTTGCCTTCTATAGGACCGACATGGAATTCCAGATTTTTTTCTGAACCACATCCCAAATTTTCCATGGATTTTTTTCTGAACCCCATATACCTTCTATAGGGGGGGGTATGGATTATTTCTGGAATAGCCCATTCACTACATGTATCTGTAGCATTAACATCCTGACACAAATATGTGTGCAATACGCATTGCTGAAATGTGACGTTTTTCTCCTCAAAAGATGATATTGTTGTAACAAATCTGTGTTTATTTTTTTTATAGTTTATGAGCATGGCACCTACATCCCCATTTATCTTGTTTGAAGAAAAATTGATGGAAGTCATCAAAAAAACACCAAAGACATCACCCCTGGAGATATATATTTTAAAAATATATCTGGAAATGAAAACAGAAACTGACATTGTTCAGGTTTGTACTATAGTCATGATAGTAGGATATAGACTGTCTGATGGACATGCATGACAATTTTTTATACCCTGTAAGAATATAAGATGGTCCCAAATGTTTGTTTGTAGACTGTTAACATCATGTAAAAACTTGAAGGCATTATTTGACGTTTTTATACCCCATCAAATGAAGTTTGTGTGGGTATATAGGAATCACCTCTGTCTGTCTGTCTGTCTGTCCATCCGTCCTGCTCATTGTCCTGAGCAGAACTTTTGTACCTTAGTACCTACATTGTAGGATTATCAAACTTGGTATGTGGATGAATCATATACGGGAGGTGGATGTGTCACGAATGAAATTATGTCACAATGACCTTGACTTTGATCTTCATGATAGCAAAACGAAGATGATGTGTCACGTACCAAATTTAGGTCAATGTGACCCTTGACCTTCATGATAGTAAAATGTCATCCACTTTTTTCTTTATAATTTTTAAAGCTTTTCTTCTTCATGTTCTTCATGTCATAGCTTTTGTACTGTAGAGCCTAGGTGGTTGTATCATTGGCATAGCTTTTGTACTGTAGAGCCTAGGTGGTTGTATCATTGGAAGATGAACTTCTTGCGATATCAGATGTAAGTCTCATGACTTATAGGGTTAGGCAAGTGAGAGGGAAAAAGGGGTGGGGTATAGAGTTGTGCTCATAGTTTCAAGTTAGATTTAATATGGAACAAGAATTTCATTGCAGACTCAATACACATGATACATTTACAAGTTTAACTTCATACCCTTGGGAAGGAGATTTGAAAGAATTTTGACACGCATCTTCATCAGTGATATCTCACCCATTATTTCATGATGTTATTATTATACAATTTTATTTCTATCTATTATTCAATTTTCCGTATTTAGCGCCAAAGTTCGGGAGCGGAGTATCACTAATAAGCATCAGTTCACACAGATTTCTTGTTTTGCTCTTGCATACATATATTATTATTTAGTGTACAGTTTTGTAACTGCTGAATATTGATTTTCATGTGTGTTATCTTTAGGAAGTAGGAACCAAGTATGACAGTCCCCCTCTAGATGAGAAGGACAGTTGTGGACAGAATTCAAGGAAAAGGAAAGAAAAGAATAGACTTTACACCTGGATAAAAAATTTCATAACAAGAAAGACGTGTGCACCTGTGGAATCTTGTGAGTTTATGATGTTTATCATGTTTATATGCACATTGATTTAAGAATTGAATGCATATTTTTTGTACTTAATCGGCGTGTAAAAGCGTTGACCGAAGCACATTTTATATAAAGCGTGGAAGCGCTTCATACAAAAAATGTGTGCACGGTCAACGCTTTTACACGCCCATAAAATGCAAAATCTGCATTCAATTCTTAAAATTACATTTTCAGTCAAAAAAAAACCAAAATCACATCAAAGTTCAAGGCAATATTTTTTCTGCGCCAGTCGAGTGTTTCGTCTATAAAAGACTCATTAGTGACACTCTTATCTAAAACTATGCAAATCCAAATCACTATGAAGTTGAAGAGATTATAAACCCAAAATATACCGAAACAGGGAACCAAAATAAGACCAAGGAAATCCTATGCCTTGAAGTAGAAAAACTTTATTGTTTTAAACAATTTCAAAATTTATAACAGCACATTTAGTTTGATGAATCACGTCAGCACCGAAGTGTTGACTAGCGGAGCGGGTTAACCTCTAGGAAGAATACCTCCACCAGCAGTGAAAACCATCATGGTGTTAAAAAAAAAAATCACATCAAAGTTCAAGGCAAGATTTTTTCTGCGCCAGACGCGCGTTTCGTCTATAAAAGACTCATCAGTGACGCTCTTACATGTATCTAAAACTATGCAAATCCAAAATCACTATAAAGTTGAAGAGCTTATAAACCCAAAATATACCGAAACAGGGCACCAAAATAAGACCAAGGAAATCCTATGCCTTGAAGTAGAAAAACCTTAGTGTTTTAAACAATTTCAAAATGTATAACAGCAAATTATGAATTTCCAACATAGTGTATTTTAACAGATTTGAGCTAGGACTTACATTTTCTGAGCTATAAGGGGCTAAAAGGGGTTAAAAAAGACTTCTCTTTTTTGTTCGTCAAATTTTTATTTTTCATCTTATTTTGGTTTTGTTTTTATGCCCCGCCACGAAGTGAAAGGGGCATATAGATTTACCCTTGTCCGTCCGTACATACGTATGTACGTCCGTCTGTCCCGATCTTGGTTAAGTTTTGCGTTAAGGTCCATTTCTCAGAATGTGATAATGATGTACCAATGATATTTCATCAGTATATTCTTCTTAAATAGTACTACATTGATCAACAACATTTGGGTCAATTTGACCTACATTTCATGCTTGATTGACTTCAATAACTTTTTTCATAAATGACCATTGTGAAGAAACCTATTGTAATATATGAATGATATTTCACCACTGTGGTGTTCCTATGTAGTGTAACACAGTTCAACAGTTCAGCATCTTTTGGGTCACTATGACCTACATTTTATGCTTGAGTGATTTTGGTTAAGTTTTGCGTTTAGGTCCATTTCTCAGAACCCTATGGTAGTGCATCAATGATATTAGACTGTTGTAGTGTTCTTGCTTAGTGCAACACAGTTCAGCATCTTTTTGGTCAATATGACCTACATTTTATGCTTCAGTGGTTTTGGTTATGTTTTGTGTATAGGTCCATTTCTCAGAACCCTATGGTAGTGTATCAATGATATTAGACTATTGGTAGTGTTCTTGCTTAGTGCAGCACAGTTCAGCATCTTTTTGGTCACTATGACCTACATTTTATACTTCAGTGATTTTGGTAAAGTTTTGTGTCGAGGATTATTTCTCAAGAACCTAATGTAGTATATCAATGATATTAATGTATTGTAGTGTCCTTGCATAGTGCAGCACAGTTCAGCATCTTCTAGAATACCATGACCTACATTTTATGCTTGAATGATTTTGGTCAAGTTTTGCATTTACTGCCATTTCTCGGAATCTGTGGTAGTGTATCAATGATATTACACTGTTGTAGTATTCTTGCACAGTGCAGCACAGTTTGACCTCTTTTTGGTCACTTTGACATATCTTATGCTTGAGTGACTTTGGTTTAAATTTGCCATACAGCTCTTTTCAGCAGCATTTTGGTCAATTTTTACATGAGAGAACATGGAACCTCATATTGATCTAAATGGCAGGGCATCTGTGGCTTACAGACACATTTTCTAGTTTTTCTTTATGTTCCTTATGAACTTTCGCAACAGTAGAGTACGACAGATTTAGCATAGCTTTTACCGTTTTCGAGCTATTAGGGGCCAAAGTGGTGCTAAATAAAAAAAAAACCAAAAAAAAGTTTTTTTATTACTAATCAGAATTCTCTGTCCAGCATATTACTGTGTCCAGCATATTATTGTGTCCAGCATATTATTGTGTCCACTTTAGTAGTGTGTCAATGCTTGCCCAAATGAACACCTGTTCGACCACTGCGGTCGTATCATGCTGCGCTTGGCGTAGCTCTTTATTCTGGTAATGCTTCAACCAAATGATAATATCTTTGGTATGTAGCCTTATTATGAAGAGTTACAGATTAAGTTAGAGTTTGGTGACGGTTCAATGATTTTCACGGAAGCTACAGCCCTTGGACATAGAAAAATTCAATATCAAAGAAATTGTAAATGTAAAACCACTGGCAGTGGGGCTAAACAAACCAAATATAAAACATACAAAACAATAAAAAGTAAAAGACATAGGTTAAAGGTAAAAGTGGCCCAAAATATAAAATATTTCTATACATACAAAATTACAGTGAATTATAAGTATTCCACACTTTTTTTTGTAATGTTCAACCAATTGATTTTATTTTTGGTATGTGGTCTTATCATGAGAAGTTACAGATTAAGTTCTACTTTGGTTGTGGTTGAATAATTTTTACGGAAGTTACGCCCTCGGACTTAGAAAATTACAGTGAATTTGAAGTTTTCAGCACTTTTTTATGTCCCGCCACAAAGTGGTCGGGACATATAGTTTTACCCTTGTTTGTCATTCTGACTTGTTGCGCAACAACCAGTTTTCCAGACTTTTTTACTAAACACCTTGAGATATTGAACTGATTTTTGGTATATAGATATTTATTGATGTTACAGATTGAGTTTGAGTCTTGTTACGGTTCATTGATTTTCACTTTTGTCGTTCAAGAGTTATGGGACTTTGTTCATTGAAAATTGACATTTTTCACAAAAACTCAAGTTTACTTTGACCAATTCTTACTAAATTTTAACATGATGTTACATGTAGGTCCTATGTAGAGTAAATGCCTTTGGTTTTTGTTATTTTCCCTATTGTCCTTTTAGAGTTCTGGAGTTGGGAGCGGACTAAGTAACTTACTTTTTTTTTGTGAATAACTAAAGAATATTTTTTTCCTATTTTCATTTAGATTTTTTTTGGTTCTATATTTAATTTATTATTTTTTTCATTATTTTATTAAATTTTATTTTTATAAAAATAATTGTCTGTTTGCTTTTAAAATTCACATAGTGTTTCTTCTTTTGTTTTGTTTGAAATAGACATGATCTGATAATTACAGTCGAATCTGCTTAATCCGACACCTGAATATTCCGACATCCTGTGAAATCTGACAAAATTTACTGGTCCCGAAAGTTTTCTTTAACATTCTTTGTTAAAAAATCTTCTGTATTCCGTCACCCGTCTACTCCGTAATCTGACAGCATTTTCAAGTCCCAGCCTTCATAAGTACTCTAATTATACTTGTTTAATCCGACCCTTTGATCTCCTTAATCAATTTATAAACAAGGTAATCATAATTCAGTCAGGTGTATTTCATGCATTTTTATTAAAGGTAATTTAATCCATTACCTGTGTACACAAATATCTTGTTATTTTTTATTGATCGGATAGGAAATTTGAGGCTCAGTACGGGATAAAAACATTTCTACAACATATGGAAAATATATAAATCTTAATACATACTTTTCATAATGTCTTTCTTAATTCAATGTGAGTAAATTGTTGGGGAAAAAAATCCAGACGAAGAAATATTGCTAATTGGACTGTGAAATGATTTCATTTTGACAGTTTAATTTATGTGACCAGTGTCGAAGACGATATTCCGACTAAATGATACAAATAACCATGACTGGGAAAATAGTTAAACAATTGATGAAGACTAACACTGTAAATGTTCTAAGAACTTGTCAATCTCACTGAAATTTATCGTACTAAATATTTACAAGATCTTGGGAATTCGTACTTGACGTGGTGTAATGTTTCATAAACACTATTTTTCTTTAAAGGATCTCCTTAGTAAAACCTATTTTGGGTGTTATTGCCCACGTTTGTATCTTACATGCTTATTTCACTTTTATCAAATGTGAAACCCGAGTATTCCGACACCCTGTCCAATCCGACATATTTCTCTGGTCCCGAGGTGTGTCGGATAAGACAGGTTCCACTGCATATGTTTTGAAATGAACTATAAAAAAAATTCGGAATGGGCGTATATTGCACTTGTGGCGCAGCTGTTTATTCTAATTCTGATTTCCAATATATTTCAATAATAGTGAACTACCAACATAATCGTGGCAAGCAAGTTAGACTGTCAAGAAAGTAAGCATATCAAACACATTACTGTATGAAGCAAGCTACTGGTAACACAATTCCTGTGTTGACCACAATATAGGTTATTGAGTAGTCAACAAAGTAGGTTGTTGAGCACCTCAGTTTGTATTGATAAAATTATCTGTAATTTCAAATGTTATTTTGGACTGTCAATTAAGTCATTTTAAGCTTGAGAGGCAAAATAAACCTTTGCAAAAAAAAAGCTCAGACCTGTCCTCTGTTTATCATTGGATGAAAATCTTATATTTTCAGTTAAAGAAAAATGGACCAGATTTGCAGATGCAAATCCATCTGTGGTGATGCAGTACGTCATAAGTAGGCCCAGGGTAATAGAACAACTGCAATGCATTTTGGACTCTGATTCAGGTAAATTTAGAGTTTTACCAAAGAAACAAATGGAATTGTGAATTCAAAAACATGTGTTTTTGATTTCTGTTTAATAATTGAATGATTAATTGTAATATGTTTTGCATTAGTCCATGATTGCAGAATATTTAATTTATTTCAGACAACATGTATGAAAGATGAGCATTGTTGATTGCTTTATAGATTATTATTAGGGTAATGTGAGCTTTTGCCACCATGAAACATCTATCATAACTTATCACACTTTAATCTTCCCCTCTGAAACCGCTGGGCTAAATGGAATCAAACTTGGCAGGATGCATCTATGTAAGGTCTGTTATAAAATTGCCTCATTTCGTCCTGATTGGACAACAAAATTGGCTGCCATGGGCAATTCTTGATGCTCACCTGAGCCTCTAGTTTTTTTTTTATTCAGTCATCTTCAAAATTGTTACTAAAAGAATGCATAGATCACACACAAAAAATTAAAACGGCATTAAAATTGCTATATTTAGCCATTGATATGTTTGGTTAAGACTATCCAGGTAAGCAATTTATGTTAGTTAATGAAATATCTTTCCTTATTCAGAGAAAGAGTTAGAAATAGACAGAGAAGAAGATAGAAATACTCAGATGGAAGGTGTAGAGGCAGAAGAAGATTTTGAGAGGGAACAGTTCATCGATTCAGAAGAGAATATTATCAATGAAGAAGAGGGTATAAATATTGTCAAGTGCTGTTTTTATCCCCCCTGCTAAGCGAAAGCGGGGGGATTATGTCATGTATGTAATGCAGTCCGTCTGTTTGTATGTATGTAATGTCATGCAAAATCTCAGAAACTAGAAATGATGGAAACTTGAAACTTGGTAGCATGTTAGAGTATGTGATCAGGGTATGAAATTCATGCCCTAGGGCAAATTTATGAGCGAAATTTCGTTTTTGAGATAGGCAGAAAATGGTGAAATCTTCCAAAATATTTACAATAGGAAGTTGGTTCCAACAGTATGACCTCCCATTATGGGTACCAAGTCTAGCAGTGGCATGGTATTTTGCCTGCAAGCCCTGAGGGCATTTTCCTAAGGGTTAAAAATAATGACAAAATCGATTCTGCACGAACTCCTCTTACACCTTTCATGGTAGAAACAAGAAAATTATAAGTGTATAAGTAGTACTATGAAAGTTGTCTGTGTCGAAGGTTTCGGAATTTTGAACTTTGCCCTTAGGGCAAAATGATTTCCCACCAAATGATTAATATGCGACATCTTTTGGTATGATTATGATCCAAGCAACTAACTTTTTATACCACCGCAAAAATTTTGCGTTCGTATAATGGTATCGCCCCTGTCCGTTGGCGTCGTCGGTGTCGGCGTCGTCGTCGTCGTCCAGATTAATGGTTTCCGGACAATAACTTAAGTTCTGATAGAGCAAATGCTACGAAATTTTAACACAAGGAATATAACCACAAAATACAGCTTGGGATTGTTTTTGGGGGTTATGCCCCCGCCGGTTCCTGAAATAGGGGCCAAAAAGGGCAAAATAAGTGTTTATATTAAATATGATGTAGAGGATTTATTTTTATGCCCCACCTACGATAGTAGAGGGGCATTATGTTTTCTGGTCTGTGCGTCCGTTCGTCCGTCCGTCCGTTCGTTCGTTCGTCCGTCTGTCCCGCTTCAGGTTAAAGTTTTTGGTCGAGGTAGTTTTTGATGAAGTTGAAGTCCAATCGACTTCAAACTTGGTACACATGTTCCCTATGATATGATCTTTCTAATTTTAATGCCAAATTAGAGATTTTACCCCAATTTCACGGTCCACTGAACATAGAAAATGATAGTGCGAGTGGGGCATTCGTGTACTGAGGACACATTCTTGTTTGTTCAATTTTAATCAAATTTTTTTCATAATGTTCCTTATGAAATCCCGCAACTGTAATATTGCAACGGATTTAACATAGCCTTTACCGTTTCCGAGCTATAAGCGGCCAAAGTGGTGCTAAATCCCAAAAAACGAACTTTTTTATTTCTTGTCCGATTTCAATGGGTTTTTTTTTTTTGATTCCTCATGAAATTTTAAGCGATTTGAGCTAGGACCTACGGTTTCGGAGCTACAAGGGGCCAAAAGGGGCTAAAACTGCCTTCTCTTTTTTGTTCGTCAAATTTTTATTTTTCATCTTATTTTCATTTTGTTTTTTTCATTATGTTCCTTATGAAATTCCGCACCGATAGTATGTCAACGGACTTAACGTAGCTTTTACCGTTTCCGAGCTATTAGGGACCAAAGTGGTGCTAAATAAAAAAAAAAAACTTTTTTATTTCTCGTCCGATTTCAACGGGTTTTTTTTCTTTGGATTCCTTATGAAATTTCCAACTCAGAAAATTTTTACCGATTTGAGCTAGGACTTACGGTTTCTGAGCTACAAGGGGCTAAAAGGGCTAAAATGAACTTCTCTTTTTTGTTTGTCAAATTTTTATTTTTCATCTTATTTTGGTTTTGTTTTTTTCATTATGTTCCTTATGAACTTCCGCACCGATAGTATGTCAACGGATTTAACATAGCTTTTACCGTTTCCGAGCTATTAGGGGCCAAAGTGGTGCTAACTCCAAAAATAGAACTTTTTTATTTCTCGTCAAATTACAACATTTTTTTTGTTTGGATTCCTTAACAAATTTCCAACCCGTTTGATTCTCTCCAAATTTAAGCTGGGACTTACGGTTTCCCTGCTACAAGGGTCTTAATTTCTGTGTCCAGTATATTACTGTGTCCAGCTAATTACTGTATCCAGCAAATTACTGTGTCCAGCAAATTACTGTGTCCAGCACATTATTGTGTCCACTTTAGTAGTGTGTCAATACTTGCCCAAATGAACACTTGTCGACAACTGCGGTCGTATCATGCTGTGCTCGGCGAAGCTTTTTATTATGTATTAGTATAACAGTTGGAACAATACTGTATGTTTGGATTCCAAATATGGCAATTCCAACTTTGGTAAATTTCCTGAAAGTCTCAAAGACTGTTTAAATTTTGGAAATGTTCCTTGAAACTAATTGTGTTTTACAATAACATATAAAAAGATATGCACACTTGGATTTTTAAAAAATGCCAATTCCAGTTTTAAGAAAATTCCTGAAAGTCTCAAAGACTGGCAAATCTTTGAAAATGTTCTTCAAAACTTACTATTCTTACATTGCAAAAACAAACAAAATATTTTTGAATGTTCAGATTTCCATTTTTGGTAAATTTCCTGAAAGTCTCAAAGACTCATTATTTTTTCAAAATTTAACTTGCAATTAATCTCTTTTGCTACATTTTATTTATTGGAATTACATGGAACACTAAGATTTCAAAAAATTGCAATTCCAAGTTTTGTAAATTTTCTGAAAGTCTTAAAAAGACTGCTTGATTTTTGGAATCATTCTACAAGACTTACCATATATATATATCATAAAAACTAATGAAATGTTTTGAAATGCTCTGATTCCAAAAGTTGCAATTCCAACTTTGGTAAATTTCCTGAAAGTCTCAAAGACTAGTTAGTTTTTGAAATGAAACTTTTACGCTGATGCTTGTAAAATGGGTTAAAACAAGTCCAATGTTTAGTGTGGTATAATAAAACAATTATGTCCTTCATGAAAAGTTAATATCCAAAATTGTTAAATCTCGAAAGGGGGAATTTCCCTTTGGCTATGCCCGCAGGAAATAACCTCTTCCTCGATTTATCAATTTTGGATACAGTAAAACCTGTGTAAACCGGCCACCTCTGGGACCGTCAAAAAGGGCCGATTTAGGCAGTGGGTCGGTTTATTCAGGTTTTCAGATTGACAGGAAGTCAGTGGTTCATGACGTCAGATATTTTACAGAACTGCATATTTCATGCAATTAACAAATAATAAGCTTGTATAGTACAGTAGATTACTGACATATTATAAATTAGTGTATTGAATAATAGAAAATTCTGAAACTAATTTTATTTAACCTAGAGTGCCGATGATTTGAACACAATATATATTTGGACATGTCCCTGCTTTTTACCATTTTTCTACGAACGAAACATCTTCAATCATTGCTCTCATTGGTATGAGAAAGTTAAGAAATCCATCATCTTTGGAATTTGAAAAATGATTCATACATTTAATGTTTGTGAAGAAATACTCATATGAAGTTAAAGTTTCTGGCTCGTCCGCTTCATTTTCACTTTCGCAGATTTTGTTTGCGTCGGAATCTCCACATTGTTTGAATTGATAAACACGAGTTGTTTTTCTGTCCATAAGTTTCCTCCGTAGGCATTGAAGATTAATTTTCCATAGCAGTTATTTCGTTTCAAAAGTGGTCGGATCTCTGTCGACTTGATCAGTTGATTGACATCAATCAATACCGTTATGATAAAAGGCCAAACCGGTTTTGACAGGTAATAATTAAAGTAATTTACTGTATTGGGACTAGATAATTAGATCGGAATTCCGAATAGACAGGGTCCGGTTTACAAGGGACATTTTTGCAAAGAATATTAAGGGAAGGAAGTGGGACTTTAATTTTCGGCCGGAATTGACAGGAAACCGGATTACTCAGGGTCCGGTTTTCACAGGTTTGACTGTATTAACTTTCCATGAAGGTCATAATTGTATATTATACAATTTATGACTTTTGATGAGGTGGATACAAGGATTTATTTACCTTGTACAAATATTTCATGTGATTAAGGTCAATATTTAAGAAATAGTTCAAGACACTGAGGGCCTTTTGGAGTGGCCTGCCAGTCCATATATTACAATTTGGCCTAAAGTTTCAATGAACAATTTCTTTAATTATACTTTCAACTGTCCTTTACAGTAACATGACTATCAATCTTTATTTTTAAAATTTTGTAAAAAAAAAAAATGAGTCTTTCATTGATATTTTATTGTAATAATTTGATACATTATTTAGTTTTACCCCCGCTTAAAAAAACGGGGTATATAGTATTCGTTGTGTCCGTCCGTTCATCCTTCCGTCCCTAAACTACTGAAGGGAATTCCATGAAACTGTCAGAGAATCTTTGTTACATGTTCCCATTGTGCACCTCCTAATTTAGATTTTGATCCTACCAATTTCTGCGGTTTCCAATAGCAAATCATGGACTTTGTCTGTCCCTTCGTCCGTCATACTAAGCCATCCTGTTTACGGACTTAGTACATATATTAAACATATGGCTGTTAATGAAAAACATGTTCGACTGTATTGACTAATATCTCAAAAACCATTCATTGCAAACAGAGAAAATGTGACAAGGACAAAAATGTTCAGAATGACAAGATCTATTTAATTTATATTTATGTCAAAATTGTTGGATACTCCTGCATAGGGGTTATTGGCCATAAATGACAGTTTTTGGCAAATTTGAATGCTTTTGGCTATTATCTCATAAACTATTATCACTGTGCTTAAACGGCTGTGGGTAACTTAAGTTACCCACAGCCCAATATGGCGGCGTAAAATAATGCGATTTTAATTTTATCAAATATCTTTAGATTTACGCATTAATAATTCTTTACAAGTTGTCAATGTATTGTATCTAAGGCAAAATAATCAACTGAAAACAAAAAATGTAATGCATTTTGTCTTAGCTTAGCGTAAGAACAATTTTAAAAATGGCAAAAGATGTCCGTAACTTTTCTTAACCGAAAACTCTGGCTGTGGGTAATTTTTCTGTTGTAGCCTTTGGAT
Organism: Mytilus edulis; assembly: GCF_963676685.1. Classification (NCBI taxonomy): domain Eukaryota; kingdom Metazoa; phylum Mollusca; class Bivalvia; order Mytilida; family Mytilidae; genus Mytilus; species Mytilus edulis. The sequence continues at coordinate 13,564 of NW_027267441.1, read as the reverse complement.
GCATAATTTTTGCGTATATAAGGATTCTTTATACATAATGATCTGACATTTGTTTTCCTTTTCCACGGACACCGAAGAAAATGACACTCACAAACATGGGGATAATACCAACTTAAGCGCTTAACTTTGGTCCGTTTAGCTGTGCTGGATGTACAAATACACAGTCAGGTCCGGTCAGATTAGGGACATTAAATCCGATGCCTCGTATAGGAAGAGTGCCACGCTCTCTACGTTCATGAAAATATAACATAAAATTGCGTACCAATACAGGATAATTTGTACATTAAACATGCAATAAACTTCAGCATTTCAGCTACTGCAATTTACAATCATTAGATCTGCAAGTTACACGCATCCGCTTTACAAGTTAAGGGCATCTAAACTGTAGAAAAAGCAGCAGGTACACGCATCTTACAGCTCACTAAGAGCTTTAAAAATGAAATAGCTAGACATATAATAAACATGATTCTGGTCTATATTAAATCTTGAGACACTGACCTTTTCCTAAATTGCAAAATTCAACAATTGTAACAATTTTATAGGCTTAAAAGCTAGAAAATATAATGCCCATATTTTCGTATGCCATCTACGGCTAACCGTAACTGCATTTACGGGCATCGGCTTTATACCAGTGATTTTCCACTATTAACAGCTACCGAAGGAGAGACAGGGTTTCAAAGAACTCAATAAATCATTATCCCAGTAGAAATTTTATTTTCAACTGTTTGAAGAAAAACAACAATGTGATCCTGGCAAATCTATTTGAAATTACATATATGTAATTGCACTATGTTTCGATGAGTAACACAAGTAAATAATGAAGAAAGTTTATTAACCCAACTAGTCCTGGTTTCTTTAAAAATAAGGCTAAGATATTTTCATTGTTTCAGTATTAATGTACGGTTTATTCCCTTTTGTAATTTCATCTGAAAATTTGAATATTGGCACCGCATAGAAGAAAAACATTTAAGCTACATGTTCAGATTTTTCGGCTTCTTAATATTCATCTTAAACTAGTTGATGAAGGACAGCCGTGGTTTGTTATTGTAAAAATGTATGTTGCAGTACTGTGTTGCTGTAATTTTATGAGTAAAACAGACAGAGTGATATCACATATAATCTAGAATAAAAAATGTTGAAGGGGTTTAGTGTTTTGCTTTAAGGGATCGTTTCGAAAATTGGAACTTCTGACTATGAATTCCCCTTGCCGTTTTTGGGAATAAGTAAGGCGTTAACCTTTACTCTTTACTGTAACTAAATGTAGTTGTATACCAACTTACGATATTTCATAGCTTACCTTTATATTTTTGTGTATAACAATATAAATTCTGAGAAAAGTTAAAGACACATCATGAAGTTACGGACATCTCTGTAAATTACGTAAAAAAAGTTACGGATATCTCTTGTAAAAGTTACGTACCTCTTTTGGACTTTTAAAATCAGTTGTTTTTCGACTTATTGTTTTATACTTAAGTTATTTCTACTTTTATTAGTGCGGGCGAAACTGATATACATCTTCTTGAAAGCTTTATCTTCGTTAAACAACTTTGTTTTGCTTTAAAATAACTAAAATCTATATAAACAGAAGATGTCTTGCGCCATCTTGGGCTGTGGGTAACTTAAGTTACCCACAGCTGTTTAAGCACAGTGATTATAGATAGAAAAAAAAATATTTTAGATTGCAAATATGTTCAGCAATAAAAGCTCTACACACAGTTCAAATGACCACTTGTTATTGGATTTATTGCCCTTAAATGTTTATTACTTGTTTATTACCATATCCTCTATTTTTATATTTTCACCGATTTTAGTGCTTTAAAAAGTATCTTTTAAACTGTTATAGATATATTGAAAGTTTGAACAGCAAAAATGTTAAGTAGGACAAGATCTAAAAAATACAGCCAGTGGGTCTGAAATCATCCTCAAAGGAAGATTTAGACAAATTTGAAAACAGGTGAGCGACACAGGCTCCTTGGAGCCTCTAGTTACCTTTCTTGCAATAGTTACTAGCTGGTTCGTGTCAAGCGCAAAATTATTATGATTTACATTCAGAGTGGAATTGGTAACGACACGGACACATAAATATTCTGAAATATAAAACAGCAATACAAGACTTGACACAGCTTGTTTTTTTTTTTTTGTCAGATCATACATTATTTTTTTTATTTTGGTCCTGGTAATGAAACATCTGTCAAATATGATATTCATCTTTTGCAGATCTACCAACAATGGAAACTCCAATTTCCTATCCAAAAAGGAAAAGAATTCCTAGAAAAATATATACTCCAAGCAGCAGTAAAGTAGCTGAAAAGCAAGAAAACAAGAAAAGTAAGAATTGCTGATTTGTATTATTGGTTTCTGTTTTGGTCACTTAGCCTGAAAGGCTTGCAAGTTTTTGCCATCACTAAGCATTTTCATCCATTATTTATCGTCTGTCTGTTGTCCATCCATCCATAATTTATGTTTTATTTTGTTCTAAAACATCAAACGGACAGATGGATCAGTATAAACAATATGCCCTTCACTTATTGTCACGGTGGCACGAAAAAGGCGTCTAATTTTCCATCTAGTTGTAATTTGACCATGTCATGAATATTGTCCAAGTCCCTTCCAACAACAATCGTCAATTTAAGGAAAAAAAATCCAGTAAATTTTCAAAAGTTGTAGGCTAAAAAATATCTTTAAACCTGAATTTCTTTTTATATTAAATAAAATTGACAATTTCGATTTTCAGTTATGTCAAAAGTAGTCATATTTTTTCCAACAAAGTGAATTTTTACAGATTTGAGCTAGGTCTTAAGGTTTCAGAGCTAAAAGGGGCTAAAACGGACTTCTCTTTTTTGTTCATGAAATTTTTAATTTTCATATTTTCATTTTGATTTTTTCATTTTTCATTGTTTTCCTTATGAACTTTTGCACTGGTAGAGTCTCGACGGATTTAACGTAGCTTGTACCGTTTCCGAGCTATTAGGGGCCAAAGTGGTGCTCAATCCCAAAAAACAAACTTTTTTATTTCTCGTCCGATTTCAAAGGTTTTTTTTCTTCTTTAGAGTCCTTATGAAATTTCCAACATAGAGAATTTTAGCAGATTTGAGCTAGGACTTGCAGTTCTTCCAACCTATTAGGGGCCAAAGTGGTGCTTTTTAGTACTAATGTAATTTCTGTGTCCAGCAAATTACTGTGTCAAGCATATTATTGTGTCCACTTTAGAAGTGTGTCAACACTTGCCCAAATGAACACTTGTCGACCATTGCGGTCGTATCATGGTGCACTCGGCCAAGCTCTTTATTCTTGTATGTTGTTCATGAATTCAAAAATGCTTCATCCAATTGAACTGAAATTTTAAAATTAGGCTGGAATTGGTAATGTCTGGTTACCTTTTGTTTTTTTCCAATTTTGCGATGTGTCCAGAGTATGGGACTTTGATTTTTATAAAAAATGCCATTTTTCTTGAATGTCGTACAGTAACTCAAAAATGCTTCATCCAATTAATCCGAAATTTTATAATTAGGCTAGAATAGGTAATGCCTGGTTCTCTTTCGTTTTTTTTCTGATTTTTCTATATGTTGTTCTAGAGTTGTGGGACTTTGGTGTTAAAAAAATGCGTTTTTCTTGTATGTTGTACACTAATTCAAAAATGCTTCATCCGATTGAATTGAAATTTTAAAATTAGGCTGGAATTTGTAATGCCTGGTTCCCTTTCACTTTTTATTAGCTCACCTGACCTGAAAGATCAACTGAGCTATTCCCATCACTTGGCGTCCGTCGTCGTCGTCCGTTAACTTTTAACAAAAATCTTCTCCTCTGCAACTGCCAGGCCAAATGGAACGAAACCTAGCCACAATCATCCTTAGGGTATGATGTCCATGTCAGTCAACCAAGATGGCCGCCAGGGCTAAAAATAGAACATAGGGGTAAAATGCAAATATTGACTAATTTCTTGAAAACCATTGCAGATAGAGAAAATCTGACATATGCAAAAATGTTCAGAATGTCAAAATCTACCTAAGTTCCATTTATGCCAAAATTGTCGGATGCCCTCGCAAAGGGGTTATTGCCCATAAATGATGATTTTTGGCCAATTTTAACGTTTTTGACTATCTAAGAAATAATTCATGGCAGCCATGGTTTATCAGAGATTTTAACATGGGTTGCATTGTTTGTGTAAAATTTTAATCCCGAGTGTTAGCGAGGGTTAAAATTTCGCAAATAATAATTTTCTCCTCTGAAACTACCAGGTCAAATGGAACCAATCTTGGCCACAATCATCCTTATGGTATCTATTTTTAAAATTATATCCGTAGTCCTTGACGGGCAACCAACATGGCTGCCAAGGCCAAAATTTAATAGATGTATATCATGCTAAAATTGTCATATTTCTTGCATTTTATATATAAAAAACCTGTACTCAATTTCCTTTTGTTTTCACAATTCCCTTTATTATCCAATGCTACATACTATTATGCTGCGATTGGTAAGCACCTATGTTTCCATGAAGTGCCAGCGCTGCAGGTCCAGAGCCGACTTTGCTCTTGTTCTTTCCCATTTTCATACTTAACAAGTTTTCTTTTCATGGTCTGTATGTTTATATTATTGGCAAGTGTTAACTAGAGATCAAAAGAGGTCAGGGCATCAACTTAATCGGAATAAAAATTAGCATGGTTATAAATGCCACTTGGCTAAGTACATGTAATTAAGACAATATAAAAGAAAAAACACACCTGTCATATTTTAAATTTCTCTTTAATTACCGTTATCAGTGCCAGCTAAGTAAATTAACAGTAATAATTATACCCCCGCTCCGAAGGAGAGGGGGGGTATAGTGTTTTACCTCTGTCCGTCCGTCCGTCAGTCAGTCCGTTGTTATGATATTGTAATTATTATGTTTATTTATGTTGGCCTAATTTGTGTTGTATGGCCTGATAGTTGTTTACCAAATAATCTTATAACTGTGCAGTTTAGGAATCACTGGAACAATCACAGAATGATTGGAACTTTCTAGAATGATCCTTATAAAAGATGCGTAATTTAAACTTCTACGTTATTCCAGAAACTTCCGTTGTAACTTTCCAGGATTTTCCACAATGTTCCATTATAGAGTGTTCTAGAATTTTCCATGACAACACTATATATACAGACACTAAAGTTAAACTCTCATAATTAAACTTGGACATAGACATTGATAGACATTAGTATTCATAGCATTTGGATTGACACTTTTATTCTAAAGACAACATCATACTGGATTGTGACATTAGTAGTGAACGTAATATTCAAATTGGATTCCGAAAGATTTCCGGATACAGATAAAGATAACAGATTGGACTCATATTTTGACAGTTAAGTTAACAGTAATATTTGTTTAATACCTTTTGTAAACTTTTGTATATTAAATGTTATTAAATTTTACTATTGATTTGTGTCTTTTGTTGGCTACAATTTAAAGGCGATTTCTGGCCGTAACAGAAATTGGGGGCTCGTCCGGGAGAACGAAAATATCTTATTTAAAATTTATTCAATATTTTTATTATAACTAGCCAACAAAATTCTACAAAATGGCATTTGATGCCGGTAATTTTTTGAAAACGCCAGACCTGGAGAGTTTTGATAATTTAAAGAAAGAGGAATTAGTGTTGCTTGCTAAAGAACTGAAATTAGTTTTTAAAGTATCTATGAGAAAACAAATTATAAAAAATTTGGTTATAGACAAATTAGTTGACGCAGAAATTTTAGGTAAAGAGGCTCTTGAACTTAAGGTCGAAAATATTGACGCCTTTAAATTAAAACAGCTTGAATTAGAACATGAACGCAAACTAAAAGAACTGGAAATGAATTTGAAGGAGATGGAGAAAAGAAAAGAAGATGAATTTAAATTAAAACAGGCAGAACTGAAAATGAAGGAAAGATTGGAAATGGATAAAAAGGAAAAAGAAGATGAATTTAAATTAAAAGAACTTGAAATGAGGGAAAGGCTAGAGATGGAGAAAATGAAAATTGAAATGGTCAAAGAAGAAAGCAACACTAAAGTCCAGTCGAAATCAGAATATTTTGATGCAGCAATATTTTGTGAAAAAAACAGTCGATAAATATTTTCCACAGTTTGAGAAAATTGCTCATAGTTCATTTGTAGTTTGAATTGGCCAAAGCCATATTGGACTACAATGCTACAGAGTGTTTTTGAGGGTAAGGCCGCTGAAATATACTCCGCACTTCCATCAGAAAAAAGTTCCGATTATGACACGGTGAAACAGGAAGTTTTGAAAGCTTATGAGCTAGTACCAGAAGCATATAGACAGAAATTTAGATCTTATAAAAAGTTTGATTCACAAACCTATGTGGAATTTGCTCGGGAAAAAGAAGATCTATTTGATAAATGGCTTACGTCAAAGAAAACAGATAACAATTTTGATAACCTAAGACAATTGATGTTATTAGAAGAGTTCAAACAATGTGTTCATTTAGACTTAAAAACACATTTAGACGACAAAACTGTTGAGACAATACATGATGCAGCTGTTATTTCAGATAATTATACTCTTTCACATAAAAGAAGTTTCAAGGGTCAAAATGTTAATACTTCAAGTGGAAATTACAAAAATCAAAGCACTGAGCGTACTGATAGTAAGCCTGTTGCACAGAATAAGAGTCAGTCCAGTTATAATATGTCTAGTCCAAAATTTGATACTTTTGAGAAGAAGTCACTGACTTGTGCTTATTGTAAGAAGATTGGTCACCTGATGGCTGATTGTTTTAGACTTCAGAAGAAGAATGAACGAGATAATAAGCCGAAGACCAGTGCTTGTACGACACCTTATATTACCAGTACATTGGAATGCCCTGCGCGTCAGGCTTTTAAGTCCAGTTTTTGTGATTACATGGAGGAATATAAACCCTTTATGTCTGATGGGTTTATTTCTATTGTTGATGATACCACTCTTCAGCCTATTAAGATTTTACGAGACACTGGAGCTTCTCAGTCTTTATTGTTAGAAGGTGTGTTGCCTTTGTCCGAGAAGACTTCTGTTGGTGCCTCCGTTTTGTTACAAGGTGTAGAGATGGGTTGTATAGATGTTCCTCTCCATCGTATTTATCTGAAGTCAGATTTGATAACTGGACCAGTTATTGTGGGTGTTCGTCCTAATCTCCCTGTTGAGGGTGTTACATTATTGCTAGGAAATGATCTAGCTAGGAACAAAGTGGTTGCAGAACCAATTGTTACCAGTGAACCGGTGGTGGATGTTAAATCACCTGAAGATGATGCTGAATTGTATCCAGCTTGTGTTGTTACTAGGGCGATGGCTAGAAAACAACAAAATGAGAATTTGCAAGAAGACAAGTTTGATTACATGGACCTTTCTGACACTTTTATAGCTGATATTGAAGATCCTGGTAACTCAGAAAAGGCTATTATAAAACCACCTAGTGTTAACAAAAATGTTATTATGCCATGGCCAGATGTGAACAGCCATTCATTAGACCGAAATAATTTACTCGAAGAACAACATAAAGACCCTGAGGTTCTTCAGCTCAGCCAGAGGGCTCAACCACAGGAGGAAGCAGACAAAGTGGCCGAATGCTATTACCATCAGGACAGTATTTTAATGAGGAAGTGGAGGCCTCCTGATGCTACCCCAGAGGAGGAATGGAGAGTGATATACCAAGTGGTGGTGCCTAAAGTTTATAGACAAGAAATTATTGGTCTTGCCCATGACACCCCCTTGGCTGGACACTTAGGTATAAGGAAGACTTGCCTTAAGATCTTGCAGCATTTTTACTGGCCTAAACTTAGAAATGATGTTGCAGAATACTGCAAATCATGTCATATATGCCAGGTTGTTGGTAAACCTAACCAGAAAATACCACCAGCACCTCTTCTGCCTATTCCAGCCTTTGACGAACCTTTCAGCAGAGTTCTAATTGACTGTGTTGGACCTTTACCAAAGACCAAGACTGGAATTGCATATTTATTGACAATCATGTGTACATCTACCCGCTTTCCTGAGGCTATTCCGCTAAGAAATATCAAGACACCTACTATTGTCAAAGCACTTATCAAATTTTTCACATTAGTAGGACTTCCTAAGTCTATACAGTCCGACCAGGGATCAAATTTCATGTCAGGTCTATTTCAGCAAGTAGTGTACCAGTTAGGGATTGCTCAGTATAGATCAAGTGCGTACATCCAGAATCTCAAGGTGCCTTAGAACGTTTTCATCAGACATTGAAGAACATGATTAGAACTTTTTGTCTTCAATTTGACAGAGACTGGGATGATGGAGTTCACTTTCTACTTTTTGCAGTCCGAGAGGCTGTTCAAGAATCCATTGTTTTAGTCCCTTTGAGTTGGTATTTGGCCATACTGTAAGGGGGACCGTTAAAATTGATTAAGGAAAAGTGGCTTACTGAACATACTGACTTGAATCTTTTAGACTATGTATCTAGATTTAAAGAAAAATTGTATACTGCTTGTCAAATTGCTCAGAAAAACTTAAAAAAATGTACAGAACAAGATGAAAATATGGTATGATAAAGATGCCAGGGACAGAGTTTTTGAGCCTGGTGATAGGGTTACTTGTATTTTTGCCAGTCCCTGGACATCCTTTACAGGCTAAATATTGTGGTCCTTATACAATAGAGAGTAAAATTAATGATTTGAATTATATTGTAAAAACTCCAGGTCGGCGCAAACAAAATAGAGTGTGTCATATTAATATGTTAAAACCATATTTTGAGCGTACTAATGTTCTATGTGATAGTAAACCAGTTGCCACTTTAGGCATGGTTAAATTTGAGAACAATCATGACAAACCAGATGTAATTGAACCAATTTTTAGTTGTAAAACTATGGAAGAAGACAGTTAGATTGAAAAATTCAGAAATTTTGTCAAATTTAGATTCAAAACCTTGCACATCTGTCTTTTGATCGTAGAGAAAAATAAAAAACTTTGGTATTTTCTTTTAAAAATCTTTTTCCAGATGTGCCAAAACAAAACCACTGCTGTTTGTCATGATGTTGATGTCGGAGATGCTTGTCCAATTAAGCAACATCCTTACAGGCTCAATCCACTCAAACTTGAAGTTATGAGAAAAGAAATTAAATATATGCTTGACAATGATATTATTGAGCCGAGTAACAGTGAATGGAGCTCTCCTTGTCTCCTTGTGCCAAAACCAGATAAAACTTTTCGTTTCCGTGACTGATTTCAGAAAAGTAAATTCAGTCTCAAAATCTGATTCCTATCCGATTCCAAGGATAGACGATTGTATTGACAATATTGGTCAAGCAAAATTTGTGAGCAAATTTGATTTATTGAAAGGTTATTGGCAAGTTCCATTGACACAGAGAGCTCGTGAAATATCAGCTTTTGTTACACCAAATGGCTTATTTCAATATACTGTAATGCCATTTGGCATGAAAAGTGCTCCAGCTACATTTCAAAGAATGATCAATAATGTTATAAAAAGATTTAGACCGTTGTTATGCTTATATTGATGATCTTATTGTATGTAGTGATAGCTGGGAACAGCATTTAACACATTTATATGATACCTTTGATAGATTGTCAAAATCAAATTTGACTGTTAATCTTGGTAAAAGTGAATTTTGTCAGGCCACTGTTGATTATTTAGGGCATACAGTTGGCCAAGGTCAAGTAAAACCTATTATGGCTTAAAGTGGAAGCTATTTCCAAATTTCCACCTCCTACAAATAGAAAACAACTTATGAGATATTTAGGCATGATTGGATTTTACAGAAAATTTTGTTCAAATTTTGCTACTGTTGTTCAACCATTGACTCATCTTTTACGGAAATATTCTAAATTTATCTGGAGCGGAAATTGTCAAAAAGCTTTTGAAAATAGCAAATCACTTTTAATTAATAGTCCAGTTCTGATTACTCCAGACTTTGAAAAACAATTTAAACTTGCACGTTGATGCAAGCGATGTAGGAATAGGAGCTGTTTTATATCAAGAGACAGATGATAATGTTGAAAAACCTATATCATATTTTTCTAAGAAATTAAATAAACATCAGAAAAATTATTCAACTATTGAAAAAGAGTGTTTTGCAATGTTGTCAGCACTTCAACATTTTGATGTATATTTGAATCCCACTGTATATCCTATTCTTGTTTATACTGATCATAATCCTCTCACCTTCATGCATAAAATGAGAAACAAGAATCAGAGGTTGACTAGGTGGAGTTTATTGTTACAGGAATATGATGTAATTGTAAAACATATTAAGGGTAAAGATAATGTAATAGCTGATGCTTTATCTAGAGCTTATTAAATCACTTTGTATATATTATGTATTTTTGTTCATATTATTCATGATAAGTTTTTTGTTACACTAAAACTTCTTTTAAGGGGGGAGGTGTTATGATATTGTAATTATTATGTTTATTTATGTTGGCCTAATTTGTGTTGTATGGCCTGATAGTTGTTTACCAAATAATCTTATAACTGTGCAGTTTAGGAATCACTGGAACAATCACAGAATGATTGGAACTTTCTAGAATGATCCTTAAACTTTCCAGGATTTTCCACAATGTTCCATTATAGAGTGTTCTAGAATTTTCCATGACAACACTATATATACAGACACTAAAGTTAAACTCTCATAATTAAACTTGGACATAGACATTGATAGACATTAGTATTCATAGCATTTGGATTGACACTTTTATTCTAAAGACAACATCATACTGGATTGTGACATTAGTAGTGAACGTAATATTCAAATTGGATTCCGAAAGATTTCCGGATACAGATAAAGATAACAGATTGGACTCATATTTTGACAGTTAAGTTAACAGTAATATTTGTTTAATACCTTTTGTAAACTTTTGTATATTAAATGTTGTTAAATTTTACTATTGATTTTGTGTCTTTTGTTGGCTACAATTTAAAGGCGATTTCTGGCCGTAACACCGTCCTCTGTCAGTCCATCCGTAACACTTTTTTGTAACACTTTTCTCAGCTACTATGTATTACAGCTATTAGATATTTGGTATCAAGCATTCAGGTTGGGGTGCCTGTACCGTGTAAGTGGTTTTCAGGTCTGGTGCTCATCTACTTCCTGTTTACAGACTTAGTACATATATTAGACATAGGGGTATTAATGAAAAATTTTCATAACACTTTTCTCAACTACTATGTATCACAGCTATTAGATATTTGGTATCAAGCATCAGGTTGGGGTGCTGTACCATGTAAACGGTTTTCAGGTCTGTCGCTCTTCTACTTCCTGTTTACAGACTTAGTACATATATTAGACATAGGGGTATTAATGAAAAAATTTTCGTAAGACTTTTCTCTGCTACTATGAATCACAGCTATTTGATATTTGATATCAAGCATCAGGTTGGGGTGCTGTACTGTGTAAGCGGTTTTCAGGTCTGTCGCTCTTCAACATCCTGTTTACGGACTTAGTACATAAATTAGACAGGGATATTAATGAAAAATTTTCGTAACACTTTTCTCAACTACTATGTATTACAGCTATTAGATATTTGTTATCAAGTATCAGGTTGGGGTGCTGTATTGTTTAAGTGGTTTTCAGGTCTGCTGCTCTCTACTTCCTGTTTACGAACTTGCAGATCCTATAATGATATGGTTAGCGGGGGGTAGACTTTTGTGAGTAATAGCTCACAGTTCATCTTGTTTAATATTTAATTCCTATCTTGAACCTGTAATAATAATGAATTAATAGAAGTTGTATCACTCAAAACTGGCAAGAGAAAAAAGGAAGGCTCCTTCAACTTTCACACCAAGTGATTGGTAAGTATCAAAAATGTAAGTACACATTGATTAACTTTGGTTAAAAGTTTACGTCCGAGTTCATTTCTCAGATACTATGTGGCCTAGGATCATGTAATTTGATGTGGGGATGTAACTTTGCAAGCCTGTCAGCATCAAGTACCAAAATAGGTCAATTTGACCTCCATTTCATGCTTGATTGACTTTGGTTAAAGTTTACGTCCGAGTTCATTTCTCAGATACTATGTGGCCTAGGATCATGTAACTTGATGTGGGGATGTAACTTTGCGAGCCTGTCAGCATCCATACCAAAATAGGTCAATTTGACCTACATTTCATGCTTGATTGACTTTGGTTAAAGTTTACGTCGAAGTTCATTTCTTAGATACTATGTGGCCCTAGGATCATATAACTTGATGTGGGAGTGTAACTTTGGGAGCCTGCAACATCCATACCAAAATTGGTCAATTTGACCTACATTTCATGCTTTTATTGACTTTGGTTAAAGTTTACATCCGAGTTCATTTCTCGGATACTTTATGACCTAGGATCGTGTCACTTGATGTGGGGATGTAACTTTGGGAGCCTGTCAGCATGCATACCAAAATAGGTCAATTTGACCTACATTTCATGCTTGATTGACTTTGGTTTAAAGTTTATGTCGAGTTCATTTCTCAGTCACTATATGGTCTAGGATCATGTAATTTGACCTACATTTCATGCATAGTTGACCCTCCTTAGGTAAAGCTCTTACTTTTATGAATTATTGTGTTTTATAGGTTTGTCTTAGGTACAAAGAATGTTGCAGATGAGGCGAACTTTGTAATCATGGATTACCCTATGTTTTAGCAAGGCACATTCACTGATCATACAAGTTTAGTGCCCTGAGGGGCATTTCTAGAATTATACAGGCCCTGGAGATAGTTTTTGATTTGAAGGAGAATTCAATTTGTGTTTCTTTGGACATCTATAACAGCATCCTGTTACAATTATATCTTCTTAGGTTTTGCTCTTTTGATATAAATTACATGAGTTAAAAAGTAGTCTTAGATTTAGAGTGCACTTATTGGCAGTTATATGCATGTATTACTTTTGCTTATATAAAGAGGTTTATAGCATTGTATATGAAAATCTCTGTTAATATCGACCTACAGGGGATGCATGATGCCTTGATTTATAAAGGTAAATCTAAATTTATAAAGGTTTGTTGTTATCTTGAATTGTGTCACATTTTCTTGTTTAGGGGCTTTTGACAGCTTACTTTATGTTGTGGATTCTTGTCCATTGTTGAAAGCCGTACGGTAACCTGTAGATAAATTTTTATTTGTACTTGGAACCTTTCCAGATGACTGTCTCATTGACAATCATACCACATCCTCTATTCTTATAACTAACTTGATAAGAAAATATAAAGTGCATCTTGAAAAAAAGCCATGGGATAAATATCAAAAAGGGATGTAGCTAGTCTATATTGTTATTGATATGCTTGTATTATACGCCTTAAATCATACTTTTCCTATAGAATATTCAAAATCTGCACTTCAAACTAATGAATTACACTATACAAAGGATGTATACGACAAAAGTTTAATCACATTATCAGCTGAAGTTCTGTTCACCCATAAAACATGGACAGTTGAAGATTTGGAAATTTCTGAAAATACTGTGTAAAATTAATATAATAGTTAATACTTGTTTCATATGACATTTTACTTGCTTGTTTGTTGTGTATAAGGTATTGTTTTTTATTTCTTTGGTCAACTCACCTTTTTGTATATTATTTTATGTATATAATTTTGTT
>NW_027267440.1:0-24078 GCF_963676685.1 Mytilus edulis | reverse complement strand
AAGCCCCTCTCCAGCACATCTTGTTCTGCACAACTGCAGCTACAATAAACTTTCTGTCTGTCATTGTTTCAATACCAAGTGCGAATGCTTGAGTGGCATTCTGACCCCCGGCTTCTTTTTACTAACAATTGTATTGCTGTTGTATCTAGCATCCACAGTTATGTTGATTTCATTTTCTGGTACACCTCTCTTTCTGTCTCTTCTTTTACTAGTTCAAGTTTCTGTGCCATGTCTGTTTTGTTGAGATTGACCATTTCAGCTGCTACTCTGTTAGATGTGCGTTGCATACTGCTTCGGCATGGTGGTGGTGTGTCAACTCCTGCAAGTAGTTGCTGCACCGTGGTATTACCAATTGGGCAATCCTGCAAAGCAGATGCAAGGGCTACATTTGGTTGTCCTGGGTTGGGTCCTGGTTTGCCATTAGCTATTTCTTTATACATCTTCATTCTGTCTCCAATAAAACCACAGGTTTTGCATTTCAGTGGTATACTGCCAGCAAGTTCCCCACTTTTTCTGTGCATGATAGTCCACATTCATCCTAGGACAAGATGGTGACTCCACTTTATGTTTATCATAAGTAGTGTTGATCAAGCTGGTTGTCAGTTCACTGTCTATCAATCTCATACCAGAATGTAATGCGTTGTTTTCTTCTATTTTCAGGTTAGCATTCGCTTGCGGTCGAAGAGTACAGATGTGACCAGTAGCCTTTTCACAGTCAGGAGATTGTAAAGTTTGCCCGCACGTAGGAAGTACTTGCACTAGCTGAATCAGGGATCTGTATTGGCGTCCGGCTTCTGCTTCTACCACTTGTGCCTACAGGGAACCATCCAGGATTTCTTGGAGAGTTGTCTTTCTTTGACCTCTTCTTGCCTTTGCTATATGGGGTATAACCTTTAGTGAACATTTTAAAAATTTAACTGGATCCGTAATATCACAACTTGGACTGATAGCATAAACTTTGGACATCCTTATATTTATAATCAAGCACTGTATGATATCTGCTTTGATGTACATGTTTTCTTTTGATGCAGTCTGTGACATGGATTCAAGAGACCACCTTCAGAGGCAACTTTGAATTAACAGAGTTTTCTTAGCAGTATCCAACTAAGCCAATTAATGTACTATTAGGGGTCCAGATAAAGATTGTTTATCCAAATCTATTGAAATAGGTTACTTAATCATTTATTAAGAGATTAATTGAACAAAGAAGCATATTTATATTTTTTATAATGTTTTTAGATAATGTTATTTTTCAAAATTCAGGATAATTTTTAATAACTGTTTTTTTTTACAGAAATCTGTTAGAAATTAAATTCTTTTTATCTACAAGGATAAACAAAACAGAAAACTTCACTAAAAAGTTTATTTTAGAGGAATATTTCAAGGAATAAAGAAATTACACAAGTTTGAAATTGTCTTTACATGTAATCTGACCTGATGTTACACTTGAATATTGTTACCTTCAGGTAAATAGGCCAAGTACCTGTGAACTATGACTAATTAGTGTTTATGTTATATTTTACTTATTACAGATAAGATAAGCAATTTTTAAGATAAGTTTTGAATGTAAATTTTCTTTTAAATATTTTAAATGGATTTTTTTATATCTAGTGTTGGTATGTTAGCTAAATTAAAAAAAAAATTTAAAAAAAAATTAATTTCAATTGAAAAAACATATTTTTTTATAAATTTTCTTTCAGATTCTAGAAATATAACCATTTAGCTACTATAGACATTTTACTTTTTTAAGATATCATGTTTAACAAGAAAGTTATTAAACTTTTACTTTTCCTAGTAGTTTCATGTTTTTTATAATTTCAAGCCAGAAAATACCTACAATTATCAACCTGAGGGTAGTGTTATTAAAACTATCACGAACTGCCATAAAACTTGTCGGATTGATTTGATATTTGGTATGCTAGTTGGATATAGAATAAACTTAATGCGTGCCATATTTGGGGCATTATATTGAAGAAAAAGGGTCTAATAGGCCCCAAGACCACAATTAATGACCCCACTTTTCGTTGTTCACGAATATAGTTCCCTTTAATTAAAGTGTATTTCTTCTTAAATTTTTTTCTTTCCTTTTCTCAAACATTTCTTAGCTTTTATAAGGTGGTAATGAAAGAAGAGAGGTGAAATAATTTTCAGATGTTTAATTTTAACTGATTTTGATATGGAAAGAGTGATTAGGTCAGGTGCAAAAAGGTGATATTTACAGTTTTCGGAACATCTCTTGACTTGTCCATAGGGGTATGGATGTGTATTGGCTAAATTTGTAAGTTGTATATGTGCAATTTTTCTGAAACTTGGACATATTTTTGGACTTGTACTGTACATACACACACAAAAGATCTGCCAAAAAGAATAGGTCAATTTTTTTTAATGAGAACCAAACATTATAAAGAAACTAATAGAGGAATTAATTGTGGTCCTCGGGCCTAAGAGAGCTGATTCCCAAAATCTTGAAAATAAAGAATTGACCAACTTTATTGGCAGAAAGTCACTTCAAATGATAAATACTAGTTGATTATTGTATTTTTAACTTATATATATCATGATTCTGGGATAATGGGCACTTTGGGGGTATTTTTGGCCATTTTGATGCACTGAAAAACCTTTGACCCCCTGTTTCAGCCCTTTCTGTCAATTCTGTTGGACCCCTTTTTATTTTTAGAATATATTACTACTCTTATGTCTTTCTAAAACAATATCTTCAAAAATGATGCATTTTTACAAAAATATAGACAAAAACTGAATGATAGCTCTGCACCTGGCTATAATGGGCAGTGTCAAATTTGGACAGGTTTATGTACACCTAATGGCAAATATGGGGTTATAAATTGTAAATTTCCAGATGCCAGAGGGTGGAGACAAATGCATGTGCACAGGCTTGCCTACATGGTGCATCATCAGAATATTTTTATTGATAAATCTTATGATGTTTCGCACCTGTGCCACAATTCTAAATGTATTACTGTCGGGCATCTGTCGTTGGAACCTCATGGCTTCAACAACAGCCGACAGTCATTGCGTTTCAACCTGTTCCTGCTTGGGCCACCCAGAACCCCTCCCTCCCTGTAGAGTGGAGTTGAAAATGGATAATAATAATTTGGGTAAAATATTAATTGGGTACATTTATTTTTATAACTATCCAAGGGAAGGGCTGGCAAAAAAATTGAAATGAGGGGAGAAAAAGAAAAGAAATTTCAAGACTGATGTACAACAAATTCAGATTCTTTTTTTAATATTTGTGTGGCCCTTAAAAGGACCTTTTATGATTCTGTTTGCTGTTGGTCTTTAGGTGGATCAGCTGGTATCTCAGTCAGCAGCAGGTCTTGGATTGAGCTTCGGTTTACAGTAGCTGTCATGGTCCTGGAAATGTAAGGCAGGTTGTGGATCTAATTGGTCTTTGCAGTAATAATCGTGCTTTTATTCATTTCCCTCCATGTTTTGTCTCGGCTAACTTTTCTGCACTCTGCTGTAATCTCCTTTCTTGACTGCTGGTCTCAGTTCATAATCCTGACTGTATTTGAAGTTGGTGTCCATTTTCTTCAGGTAAAGTTGACTTCTAGTTGAAAGGTCTACTCCTAAATTCTTACATTTCAGTTGGGTTGAAGTTCCTGGCATATTGTTATTTCGATGCACTCCTGAGGCAAGTTCGTCCTTCCATATTTTTGGAGTAAATACATTTTTTGGCAAATTTACACTCATTGCTCTGTGAACTCCTTCATTTTTATTTGTATTATCATACAGTTTCATACTTTCAACAGCTGCTTTTGTTAGTTTCATTTTCAGGATTTCTTGTAGTAAAAATTTGTCTGTTTTATCCATTTGCAGGGCAGTGATTTGGTATGTGGACAAGTAATGGGAACGACTCCACCAGTTAAGTGCAGCATCACCTTTGCAGACAATGGAATGTTCCTGACACAGGGTGCAGTCACCATCATAGCAGCGAAGAGTTGCATCTAGAACTTTTGGTAAGTCTTTACTCATATCGTGAATGTTTTTGTCGTACTTTTCCATCAGTTTATTAATTATCATGGAGCATCTGCACTTAATATCTTTGCTAAACACTGTCTTTAGTTGTCTATTTTCTTCTTTTGTTTTACCATGGAACATTCCCGCACTGTATTGAGCACGATTAGAGGCCCTGAATTGAGACTGCCCCAAATGTACTGGATCTGCTAGTCTTTCTACCTCCCACATTGGTTCCAGAGCTTTAATAGCATCTTCAATACCTCTAGCTGAACGTCCATCTCCATCTGTGGTCACATACCGTACAAGAAATTTCTGTAGTCCTAGCTGGTTCCCCATCTCTTTTCCCAGCTCATACTCTGACAGGGCAGCAGCTCTGTATAAATTTGAAGTACATTCTTCATGACCAGGACATTCTATTGGAAAGCCTTTCCCTCTAAGCCAAGCCCCTCTCCAGCACATCTTGTTCTGCACAACTGCAGCTACAATAAACTTTCTGTCTGTCATTGTTTCAATACCAAGTGCGAATGCTTGAGTGGCATTCTGACCCGGCTTCTTTTACTAACAATTGTATTGCTGTTGTATCTAGCATCCACAGTTATGTTGATTTCATTTTCTGGTACACCTCTCTTTCTGTTCTCTTCTTTACTAGTTCAAGTTTCTGTGCCATGTCTGTTTTGTTGAGATTGACCATTTCAGCTGCTACTCTGTTAGATGTGCGTTGCATACTGCTTCGGCATGTGGTGGTGTGTCAACTCCTGCAAGTAGTTGCTGCACCGTGGTATTACCAATTGGGCAATCCTGCAAAGCAGATGCAAGGGCTACATTTGGTTGTCCTGGGTTGGGTCCTGGTTTGCCATTAGCTATTTCTTTATACATCTTCATTCTGTCTCCAATAAAACCACAGGTTTTGCATTTCAGGGTATACTGCCAGCAAGTTCCCCACTTTTTCTGTGCATGATAGTCCACATTCATCCTAGGACAAGATGGTGACTCCACTTTATGTTTATCATAAGTAGTGTTGATCAAGCTGGTTGTCAGTTCACTGTCTATCAATCTCATACCAGAATGTAATGCGTTGTTTTCTTCTATTTTCAGGTTAGCATTCGCTTGCGGTCGAAGAGTACAGATGTGACCAGTAGCCTTTTCACAGTCAGGAGATTGTAAAGTTTGCCGCACGTAGGAAGTACTTGCACTAGCTGAATCAGGGATCTGTATTGGCGTCCGGCTTCTGCTTCTACCACTTGTGCCTACAGGGAACCATCCAGGATTTCTTGGAGAGTTGTCTTTCTTTGACCTCTTCTTGCCTTTGCTATATGGGGTATAACCTTTAGTGAACATTTTAAAAATTTAACTGGATCCGTAATATCACAACTTGGACTGATAGCATAAACTTTGGACATCCTTATATTTATAATCAAGCACTGTATGATATCTGCTTTGATGTACATGTTTTCTTTTGATGCAGTCTGTGACATGGATTTCAAGAGACCACCTTCAGAGGCAACTTTGAATTAACAGAGTTTTCTTAGCAGTATCCAACTAAGCCAATTAATGTACTATTAGGGGTCCAGATAAAGATTGTTTTATCCAAATCTATTGAAATAGGTTACTTAATCATTTATTAAGAGATTAATTGAACAAAGAAGCATATTTATTTTTTTTATTAATGTTTTAGATAATTTATTTTTCAAAATTCAGGATAATTTTTAATAACTGTTTTTTTTTTACAGAAATCTGTTAGAAAATTAAATTCTTTTTATCTACAAGGATAAACAAAACAGAAAACTTCACTAAAAAGTTTATTTTAGAGGAATATTTCAAGGAATAAAGAAATTACACAAGTTTGAAATTGTCTTTACATGTAATCTGACCTGATGTTACACTTGAATATTGGTACCTCAGGTAAATAGGCCAAGTACCTGTGAACTATGACTAATTAGTGTTTATGTTATATTTTACTTATTACAGATAAGATAAGCAATTTTTTAAGATAAGTTTTGAATGTAAATTTTCTTTTTAAATATTTTAAATGGATTTTTTTATATCTAGTGTTGGTATGTTAGCTAAATTAAAAAAAAAAATTTAAAAAAAAATTAATTTCAATTGAAAAAACATATTTTTTTATAAATTTTCTTTCAGATTCTAGAAATATAACCATTTAGCTACTATAGACATTTTACTTTTTTAAGATATCATGTTTAACAAGAAAGTTATTAAACTTTTACTTTTCCTAGTAGTTTCATGTTTTTATAATTTCAAGCCAGAAAATACCTACAATTATCAACCTGAGGGTAGTGTTATTAAAACTATCAGAACTGCCATAAAACTTGTCGGATTGATTTGATATTTGGTATGCTAGTTGGATATAGAATAAACTTAATGCGTGCCATTTTTTGGGGCATTATATTGAAGAAAAAGGGTCTAATAGGCCCAAGACCACAATTAATGACCCCACTTTTCGTTGTTCACGAATATAGTTCCCTTTAATTAAAGTGTATTTCTTCTTAAATTTTTTTCTTTCCTTTTCTCAAACATTTCTTAGCTTTTATAAGGTGGAAATGAAAGAAGAGAGGTGAAATAAATTTTCAGATGTTTAATTTTAACTGATTTTGATATGGAAAGAGTGATTAGGTCAGGTGCAAAAAGGTGATATTTACAGTTTTCGGAACATCTCTTGACTTGTCCATAGGGGTATGGATGTGTATTGGCTAAATTTGTAAGTTGTATATGTGCAATTTTTCTGAAACTTGGACATATTTTTGGACTTGTACTGTACATTACACACACAAAAGATCTGCCAAAAAGAATAGGTCAATTTTTTTTAATGAGACAAAACATTATAAAGAACTAATAGAGGAATTAATTGTGGTCTCGGGCCTAAGAGGCTGATTCCCAAAATCTTGAAAATAAAGAATTGACCAACTTTATTGGCAGAAAGTCACTTCAAATGATAAATACTAGTTGATTATTGTATTTTTAACTTATATATATCATGATTCTGGGATAATGGGCACTTTGGGGGTATTTTTGGCCATTTTGATGCACTGAAAAACCTTTGACCCCTGTTTCAGCCCTTTCTGTCAATTCTGTTGGACCCCTTTTTATTTTTAGAATATATTACTACTCTTATGTCTTTCTAAAACAATATCTTCAAAATGGATGCATTTTTACAAAAATATAGACAAAAACTGAATGATAGCTCTGCACCTGGCTATAATGGGCAGTGTCAAATTTGGACAGGTTTATGTACACCTAATGGCAAATATGGGGTTATAAATTGTAAATTTCCAGATGCCAGAGGGTGGAGACAAATGCATGTGCACAGGCTTGCCTACATGGTGCATCATCAGAATATTTTTATTGATAAATCTTATGATGTTTCGCACCTGTGCCACAATTCTAAATGTATTACTGTCGGGCATCTGTCGTTGGAACCTCATGGCTTCAACAACAGCCGACAGTCATGCGTTTCAACCTGTTCCTGCTTGGGCCACCCAGAACCCCTCCCTCCCTGTAGAGTGGAGTTGAAAATGGATAATAATAATTTGGGTAAAATATTAATTGGGTACATTTATTTTTATAACTATCCAAGGGAAGGGCTGGCAAAAAAATTGAAATGAGGGAGAAAAAGAAAAGAAATTTCAAGACTGATGTACAACAAATTCAGATTCTTTTTTTAATATTTGTGTGGCCCTTAAAAGGACCTTTTATGATTCTGTTTGCTGTTGGTCTTTAGGTGGATCAGCTGGTATCTCAGTCAGCAGCAGGTCTTGGATTGAGCTTCGGTTTACAGTAGCTGTCATGGTCCTGGAAATGTAAGGCAGGTTGTGGATCTAATTGGTCTTTGCAGTAATAATCGTGCTTTTTATTCATTTCCCTCCATGTTTTGTGCTCGGCTAACTTTTCTGCACTCTGCTGTAATCTCCTTTCTTGAACTGCTGGTCTCAGTTCATAATCCTGACTGTATTTGAAGTTGGTGTCCATTTTCTTCAGGTAAAGTTGACTTCTAGTTGAAAGGTCTACTCCTAAATTCTTACATTTCAGTTGGGTTGAAGTTCCTGGCATATTGTTATTTCGATGCACTCCTGAGGCAAGTCGTCCTTCCATATTTTTGGAGTAAATTACATTTTTTGGCAAATTTACACTCATTGCTCTGTGAACTCCTTCATTTTTATTTGTATTATCATACAGTTTCATACTTTCAACAGCTGCTTTTGTTAGTTTCATTTTCAGGATTTCTTGTAGTAAAAATTTGTCTGTTTTATCCATTTGCAGGGCAGTGATTTGGTATGTGGACAAGTAATGGGAACGACTCCACCAGTTAAGTGCAGCATCACCTTTGCAGACAATGGAATGTTCCTGACACAGGGTGCAGTCACCATCATAGCAGCGAAGAGTTGCATCTAGAACTTTTGGTAAGTCTTTACTCATATCGTGAATGTTTTTGTCGTACTTTTCCATCAGTTTATTAATTATCATGGAGCATCTGCACTTAATATCTTTGCTAAACACTGTCTTTAGTTGTCTATTTTCTTCTTTTGTTTTACCATGGAACATTCCCGCACTGTATTGAGCACGATTAGAGGCCCTGAATTGAGACTGCCCCAAATGTACTGGATCTGCTAGTCTTTCTACCTCCCACATTGGTTCCAGAGCTTTAATAGCATCTTCAATACCTCTAGCTGAACGTCCATCTCCATCTGTGGTCACATACCGTACAAGAAATTTCTGTAGTCCTAGCTGGTTCCCCATCTCTTTTCCCAGCTCATACTCTGACAGGGCAGCAGCTCTGTATAAATTTGAAGTACATTCTTCATGACCAGGACATTCTATTGGAAAGCCTTTCCCTCTAAGCCAAGCCCCTCTCCAGCACATCTTGTTCTGCACAACTGCAGCTACAATAAACTTTCTGTCTGTCATTGTTTCAATACCAAGTGCGAATGCTTGAGTGGCATTCTGACCCGGCTTCTTTTTACTAACAATTGTATTGCTGTTGTATCTAGCATCCACAGTTATGTTGATTTCATTTTCTGGTACACCTCTCTTTCTGTTCTCTTCTTTTACTAGTTCAAGTTTCTGTGCCATGTCTGTTTTGTTGAGATTGACCATTTCAGCTGCTACTCTGTTAGATGTGCGTTGCATACTGCTTCGGCATGGTGGTGGTGTGTCAACTCCTGCAAGTAGTTGCTGCACCGTGGTATTACCAATTGGGCAATCCTGCAAAGCAGATGCAAGGGCTACATTTGGTTGTCCTGGGTTGGGTCCTGGTTTGCCATTAGCTATTTCTTTATACATCTTCATTCTGTCTCCAATAAAACCACAGGTTTTGCATTTCAGGGTATACTGCCAGCAAGTTCCCCACTTTTTCTGTGCATGATAGTCCACATTCATCCTAGGACAAGATGGTGACTCCACTTTATGTTTATCATAAGTAGTGTTGATCAAGCTGGTTGTCAGTTCACTGTCTATCAATCTCATACCAGAATGTAATGCGTTGTTTTCTTCTATTTTCAGGTTAGCATTCGCTTGCGGTCGAAGAGTACAGATGTGACCAGTAGCCTTTTCACAGTCAGGAGATTGTAAAGTTTGCCGCACGTAGGAAGTACTTGCACTAGCTGAATCAGGGATCTGTATTGGCGTCCGGCTTCTGCTTCTACCACTTGTGCCTACAGGGAACCATCCAGGATTTCTTGGAGAGTTGTCTTTCTTTGACCTCTTCTTGCCTTTGCTATATGGGGTATAACCTTTAGTGAACATTTTAAAAATTTAACTGGATCCGTAATATCACAACTTGGACTGATAGCATAAACTTTGGACATCCTTATATTTATAATCAAGCACTGTATGATATCTGCTTTGATGTACATGTTTTCTTTTGATGCAGTCTGTGACATGGATTTCAAGAGACCACCTTCAGAGGCAACTTTGAATTAACAGAGTTTTCTTAGCAGTATCCAACTAAGCCAATTAATGTACTATTAGGGGTCCAGATAAAGATTGTTTTATCCAAATCTATTGAAATAGGTTACTTAATCATTTATTAAGAGATTAATTGAACAAAGAAGCATATTTATTTTTTTTATTAATGTTTTAGATAATTTATTTTTCAAAATTCAGGATAATTTTTAATAACTGTTTTTTTTTTACAGAAATCTGTTAGAAAATTAAATTCTTTTTATCTACAAGGATAAACAAAACAGAAAACTTCACTAAAAAGTTTATTTTAGAGGAATATTTCAAGGAATAAAGAAATTACACAAGTTTGAAATTGTCTTTACATGTAATCTGACCTGATGTTACACTTGAATATTGGTACCTCAGGTAAATAGGCCAAGTACCTGTGAACTATGACTAATTAGTGTTTATGTTATATTTTACTTATTACAGATAAGATAAGCAATTTTTTAAGATAAGTTTTGAATGTAAATTTTCTTTTTAAATATTTTAAATGGATTTTTTTATATCTAGTGTTGGTATGTTAGCTAAATTAAAAAAAAAAATTTAAAAAAAAATTAATTTCAATTGAAAAAACATATTTTTTTATAAATTTTCTTTCAGATTCTAGAAATATAACCATTTAGCTACTATAGACATTTTACTTTTTTAAGATATCATGTTTAACAAGAAAGTTATTAAACTTTTACTTTTCCTAGTAGTTTCATGTTTTTATAATTTCAAGCCAGAAAATACCTACAATTATCAACCTGAGGGTAGTGTTATTAAAACTATCAGAACTGCCATAAAACTTGTCGGATTGATTTGATATTTGGTATGCTAGTTGGATATAGAATAAACTTAATGCGTGCCATTTTTTGGGGCATTATATTGAAGAAAAAGGGTCTAATAGGCCCAAGACCACAATTAATGACCCCACTTTTCGTTGTTCACGAATATAGTTCCCTTTAATTAAAGTGTATTTCTTCTTAAATTTTTTTCTTTCCTTTTCTCAAACATTTCTTAGCTTTTATAAGGTGGAAATGAAAGAAGAGAGGTGAAATAAATTTTCAGATGTTTAATTTTAACTGATTTTGATATGGAAAGAGTGATTAGGTCAGGTGCAAAAAGGTGATATTTACAGTTTTCGGAACATCTCTTGACTTGTCCATAGGGGTATGGATGTGTATTGGCTAAATTTGTAAGTTGTATATGTGCAATTTTTCTGAAACTTGGACATATTTTTGGACTTGTACTGTACATTACACACACAAAAGATCTGCCAAAAAGAATAGGTCAATTTTTTTTAATGAGACAAAACATTATAAAGAACTAATAGAGGAATTAATTGTGGTCTCGGGCCTAAGAGGCTGATTCCCAAAATCTTGAAAATAAAGAATTGACCAACTTTATTGGCAGAAAGTCACTTCAAATGATAAATACTAGTTGATTATTGTATTTTTAACTTATATATATCATGATTCTGGGATAATGGGCACTTTGGGGGTATTTTTGGCCATTTTGATGCACTGAAAAACCTTTGACCCCTGTTTCAGCCCTTTCTGTCAATTCTGTTGGACCCCTTTTTATTTTTAGAATATATTACTACTCTTATGTCTTTCTAAAACAATATCTTCAAAATGGATGCATTTTTACAAAAATATAGACAAAAACTGAATGATAGCTCTGCACCTGGCTATAATGGGCAGTGTCAAATTTGGACAGGTTTATGTACACCTAATGGCAAATATGGGGTTATAAATTGTAAATTTCCAGATGCCAGAGGGTGGAGACAAATGCATGTGCACAGGCTTGCCTACATGGTGCATCATCAGAATATTTTTATTGATAAATCTTATGATGTTTCGCACCTGTGCCACAATTCTAAATGTATTACTGTCGGGCATCTGTCGTTGGAACCTCATGGCTTCAACAACAGCCGACAGTCATGCGTTTCAACCTGTTCCTGCTTGGGCCACCCAGAACCCCTCCCTCCCTGTAGAGTGGAGTTGAAAATGGATAATAATAATTTGGGTAAAATATTAATTGGGTACATTTATTTTTATAACTATCCAAGGGAAGGGCTGGCAAAAAAATTGAAATGAGGGAGAAAAAGAAAAGAAATTTCAAGACTGATGTACAACAAATTCAGATTCTTTTTTTAATATTTGTGTGGCCCTTAAAAGGACCTTTTATGATTCTGTTTGCTGTTGGTCTTTAGGTGGATCAGCTGGTATCTCAGTCAGCAGCAGGTCTTGGATTGAGCTTCGGTTTACAGTAGCTGTCATGGTCCTGGAAATGTAAGGCAGGTTGTGGATCTAATTGGTCTTTGCAGTAATAATCGTGCTTTTTATTCATTTCCCTCCATGTTTTGTGCTCGGCTAACTTTTCTGCACTCTGCTGTAATCTCCTTTCTTGAACTGCTGGTCTCAGTTCATAATCCTGACTGTATTTGAAGTTGGTGTCCATTTTCTTCAGGTAAAGTTGACTTCTAGTTGAAAGGTCTACTCCTAAATTCTTACATTTCAGTTGGGTTGAAGTTCCTGGCATATTGTTATTTCGATGCACTCCTGAGGCAAGTCGTCCTTCCATATTTTTGGAGTAAATTACATTTTTTGGCAAATTTACACTCATTGCTCTGTGAACTCCTTCATTTTTATTTGTATTATCATACAGTTTCATACTTTCAACAGCTGCTTTTGTTAGTTTCATTTTCAGGATTTCTTGTAGTAAAAATTTGTCTGTTTTATCCATTTGCAGGGCAGTGATTTGGTATGTGGACAAGTAATGGGAACGACTCCACCAGTTAAGTGCAGCATCACCTTTGCAGACAATGGAATGTTCCTGACACAGGGTGCAGTCACCATCATAGCAGCGAAGAGTTGCATCTAGAACTTTTGGTAAGTCTTTACTCATATCGTGAATGTTTTTGTCGTACTTTTCCATCAGTTTATTAATTATCATGGAGCATCTGCACTTAATATCTTTGCTAAACACTGTCTTTAGTTGTCTATTTTCTTCTTTTGTTTTACCATGGAACATTCCCGCACTGTATTGAGCACGATTAGAGGCCCTGAATTGAGACTGCCCCAAATGTACTGGATCTGCTAGTCTTTCTACCTCCCACATTGGTTCCAGAGCTTTAATAGCATCTTCAATACCTCTAGCTGAACGTCCATCTCCATCTGTGGTCACATACCGTACAAGAAATTTCTGTAGTCCTAGCTGGTTCCCCATCTCTTTTCCCAGCTCATACTCTGACAGGGCAGCAGCTCTGTATAAATTTGAAGTACATTCTTCATGACCAGGACATTCTATTGGAAAGCCTTTCCCTCTAAGCCAAGCCCCTCTCCAGCACATCTTGTTCTGCACAACTGCAGCTACAATAAACTTTCTGTCTGTCATTGTTTCAATACCAAGTGCGAATGCTTGAGTGGCATTCTGACCCGGCTTCTTTTTACTAACAATTGTATTGCTGTTGTATCTAGCATCCACAGTTATGTTGATTTCATTTTCTGGTACACCTCTCTTTCTGTTCTCTTCTTTTACTAGTTCAAGTTTCTGTGCCATGTCTGTTTTGTTGAGATTGACCATTTCAGCTGCTACTCTGTTAGATGTGCGTTGCATACTGCTTCGGCATGGTGGTGGTGTGTCAACTCCTGCAAGTAGTTGCTGCACCGTGGTATTACCAATTGGGCAATCCTGCAAAGCAGATGCAAGGGCTACATTTGGTTGTCCTGGGTTGGGTCCTGGTTTGCCATTAGCTATTTCTTTATACATCTTCATTCTGTCTCCAATAAAACCACAGGTTTTGCATTTCAGGGTATACTGCCAGCAAGTTCCCCACTTTTTCTGTGCATGATAGTCCACATTCATCCTAGGACAAGATGGTGACTCCACTTTATGTTTATCATAAGTAGTGTTGATCAAGCTGGTTGTCAGTTCACTGTCTATCAATCTCATACCAGAATGTAATGCGTTGTTTTCTTCTATTTTCAGGTTAGCATTCGCTTGCGGTCGAAGAGTACAGATGTGACCAGTAGCCTTTTCACAGTCAGGAGATTGTAAAGTTTGCCGCACGTAGGAAGTACTTGCACTAGCTGAATCAGGGATCTGTATTGGCGTCCGGCTTCTGCTTCTACCACTTGTGCCTACAGGGAACCATCCAGGATTTCTTGGAGAGTTGTCTTTCTTTGACCTCTTCTTGCCTTTGCTATATGGGGTATAACCTTTAGTGAACATTTTAAAAATTTAACTGGATCCGTAATATCACAACTTGGACTGATAGCATAAACTTTGGACATCCTTATATTTATAATCAAGCACTGTATGATATCTGCTTTGATGTACATGTTTTCTTTTGATGCAGTCTGTGACATGGATTTCAAGAGACCACCTTCAGAGGCAACTTTGAATTAACAGAGTTTTCTTAGCAGTATCCAACTAAGCCAATTAATGTACTATTAGGGGTCCAGATAAAGATTGTTTTATCCAAATCTATTGAAATAGGTTACTTAATCATTTATTAAGAGATTAATTGAACAAAGAAGCATATTTATTTTTTTTATTAATGTTTTAGATAATTTATTTTTCAAAATTCAGGATAATTTTTAATAACTGTTTTTTTTTACAGAAATCTGTTAGAAAATTAAATTCTTTTTATCTACAAGGATAAACAAAACAGAAAACTTCACTAAAAAGTTTATTTTAGAGGAATATTTCAAGGAATAAAGAAATTACACAAGTTTGAAATTGTCTTTACATGTAATCTGACCTGATGTTACACTTGAATATTGGTACCTCAGGTAAATAGGCCAAGTACCTGTGAACTATGACTAATTAGTGTTTATGTTATATTTTACTTATTACAGATAAGATAAGCAATTTTTTAAGATAAGTTTTGAATGTAAATTTTCTTTTTAAATATTTTAAATGGATTTTTTTATATCTAGTGTTGGTATGTTAGCTAAATTAAAAAAAAAAATTTAAAAAAAAATTAATTTCAATTGAAAAAACATATTTTTTTATAAATTTTCTTTCAGATTCTAGAAATATAACCATTTAGCTACTATAGACATTTTACTTTTTTAAGATATCATGTTTAACAAGAAAGTTATTAAACTTTTACTTTTCCTAGTAGTTTCATGTTTTTATAATTTCAAGCCAGAAAATACCTACAATTATCAACCTGAGGGTAGTGTTATTAAAACTATCAGAACTGCCATAAAACTTGTCGGATTGATTTGATATTTGGTATGCTAGTTGGATATAGAATAAACTTAATGCGTGCCATTTTTTGGGGCATTATATTGAAGAAAAAGGGTCTAATAGGCCCAAGACCACAATTAATGACCCCACTTTTCGTTGTTCACGAATATAGTTCCCTTTAATTAAAGTGTATTTCTTCTTAAATTTTTTTCTTTCCTTTTCTCAAACATTTCTTAGCTTTTATAAGGTGGAAATGAAAGAAGAGAGGTGAAATAAATTTTCAGATGTTTAATTTTAACTGATTTTGATATGGAAAGAGTGATTAGGTCAGGTGCAAAAAGGTGATATTTACAGTTTTCGGAACATCTCTTGACTTGTCCATAGGGGTATGGATGTGTATTGGCTAAATTTGTAAGTTGTATATGTGCAATTTTTCTGAAACTTGGACATATTTTTGGACTTGTACTGTACATTACACACACAAAAGATCTGCCAAAAAGAATAGGTCAATTTTTTTTAATGAGACAAAACATTATAAAGAACTAATAGAGGAATTAATTGTGGTCTCGGGCCTAAGAGGCTGATTCCCAAAATCTTGAAAATAAAGAATTGACCAACTTTATTGGCAGAAAGTCACTTCAAATGATAAATACTAGTTGATTATTGTATTTTTAACTTATATATATCATGATTCTGGGATAATGGGCACTTTGGGGGTATTTTTGGCCATTTTGATGCACTGAAAAACCTTTGACCCCTGTTTCAGCCCTTTCTGTCAATTCTGTTGGACCCCTTTTTATTTTTAGAATATATTACTACTCTTATGTCTTTCTAAAACAATATCTTCAAAATGGATGCATTTTTACAAAAATATAGACAAAAACTGAATGATAGCTCTGCACCTGGCTATAATGGGCAGTGTCAAATTTGGACAGGTTTATGTACACCTAATGGCAAATATGGGGTTATAAATTGTAAATTTCCAGATGCCAGAGGGTGGAGACAAATGCATGTGCACAGGCTTGCCTACATGGTGCATCATCAGAATATTTTTATTGATAAATCTTATGATGTTTCGCACCTGTGCCACAATTCTAAATGTATTACTGTCGGGCATCTGTCGTTGGAACCTCATGGCTTCAACAACAGCCGACAGTCATGCGTTTCAACCTGTTCCTGCTTGGGCCACCCAGAACCCCTCCCTCCCTGTAGAGTGGAGTTGAAAATGGATAATAATAATTTGGGTAAAATATTAATTGGGTACATTTATTTTTATAACTATCCAAGGGAAGGGCTGGCAAAAAAATTGAAATGAGGGAGAAAAAGAAAAGAAATTTCAAGACTGATGTACAACAAATTCAGATTCTTTTTTTAATATTTGTGTGGCCCTTAAAAGGACCTTTTATGATTCTGTTTGCTGTTGGTCTTTAGGTGGATCAGCTGGTATCTCAGTCAGCAGCAGGTCTTGGATTGAGCTTCGGTTTACAGTAGCTGTCATGGTCCTGGAAATGTAAGGCAGGTTGTGGATCTAATTGGTCTTTGCAGTAATAATCGTGCTTTTTATTCATTTCCCTCCATGTTTTGTGCTCGGCTAACTTTTCTGCACTCTGCTGTAATCTCCTTTCTTGAACTGCTGGTCTCAGTTCATAATCCTGACTGTATTTGAAGTTGGTGTCCATTTTCTTCAGGTAAAGTTGACTTCTAGTTGAAAGGTCTACTCCTAAATTCTTACATTTCAGTTGGGTTGAAGTTCCTGGCATATTGTTATTTCGATGCACTCCTGAGGCAAGTCGTCCTTCCATATTTTTGGAGTAAATTACATTTTTTGGCAAATTTACACTCATTGCTCTGTGAACTCCTTCATTTTTATTTGTATTATCATACAGTTTCATACTTTCAACAGCTGCTTTTGTTAGTTTCATTTTCAGGATTTCTTGTAGTAAAAATTTGTCTGTTTTATCCATTTGCAGGGCAGTGATTTGGTATGTGGACAAGTAATGGGAACGACTCCACCAGTTAAGTGCAGCATCACCTTTGCAGACAATGGAATGTTCCTGACACAGGGTGCAGTCACCATCATAGCAGCGAAGAGTTGCATCTAGAACTTTTGGTAAGTCTTTACTCATATCGTGAATGTTTTTGTCGTACTTTTCCATCAGTTTATTAATTATCATGGAGCATCTGCACTTAATATCTTTGCTAAACACTGTCTTTAGTTGTCTATTTTCTTCTTTTGTTTTACCATGGAACATTCCCGCACTGTATTGAGCACGATTAGAGGCCCTGAATTGAGACTGCCCCAAATGTACTGGATCTGCTAGTCTTTCTACCTCCCACATTGGTTCCAGAGCTTTAATAGCATCTTCAATACCTCTAGCTGAACGTCCATCTCCATCTGTGGTCACATACCGTACAAGAAATTTCTGTAGTCCTAGCTGGTTCCCCATCTCTTTTCCCAGCTCATACTCTGACAGGGCAGCAGCTCTGTATAAATTTGAAGTACATTCTTCATGACCAGGACATTCTATTGGAAAGCCTTTCCCTCTAAGCCAAGCCCCTCTCCAGCACATCTTGTTCTGCACAACTGCAGCTACAATAAACTTTCTGTCTGTCATTGTTTCAATACCAAGTGCGAATGCTTGAGTGGCATTCTGACCCGGCTTCTTTTTACTAACAATTGTATTGCTGTTGTATCTAGCATCCACAGTTATGTTGATTTCATTTTCTGGTACACCTCTCTTTCTGTTCTCTTCTTTTACTAGTTCAAGTTTCTGTGCCATGTCTGTTTTGTTGAGATTGACCATTTCAGCTGCTACTCTGTTAGATGTGCGTTGCATACTGCTTCGGCATGGTGGTGGTGTGTCAACTCCTGCAAGTAGTTGCTGCACCGTGGTATTACCAATTGGGCAATCCTGCAAAGCAGATGCAAGGGCTACATTTGGTTGTCCTGGGTTGGGTCCTGGTTTGCCATTAGCTATTTCTTTATACATCTTCATTCTGTCTCCAATAAAACCACAGGTTTTGCATTTCAGGGTATACTGCCAGCAAGTTCCCCACTTTTTCTGTGCATGATAGTCCACATTCATCCTAGGACAAGATGGTGACTCCACTTTATGTTTATCATAAGTAGTGTTGATCAAGCTGGTTGTCAGTTCACTGTCTATCAATCTCATACCAGAATGTAATGCGTTGTTTTCTTCTATTTTCAGGTTAGCATTCGCTTGCGGTCGAAGAGTACAGATGTGACCAGTAGCCTTTTCACAGTCAGGAGATTGTAAAGTTTGCCGCACGTAGGAAGTACTTGCACTAGCTGAATCAGGGATCTGTATTGGCGTCCGGCTTCTGCTTCTACCACTTGTGCCTACAGGGAACCATCCAGGATTTCTTGGAGAGTTGTCTTTCTTTGACCTCTTCTTGCCTTTGCTATATGGGGTATAACCTTTAGTGAACATTTTAAAAATTTAACTGGATCCGTAATATCACAACTTGGACTGATAGCATAAACTTTGGACATCCTTATATTTATAATCAAGCACTGTATGATATCTGCTTTGATGTACATGTTTTCTTTTGATGCAGTCTGTGACATGGATTTCAAGAGACCACCTTCAGAGGCAACTTTGAATTAACAGAGTTTTCTTAGCAGTATCCAACTAAGCCAATTAATGTACTATTAGGGGTCCAGATAAAGATTGTTTTATCCAAATCTATTGAAATAGGTTACTTAATCATTTATTAAGAGATTAATTGAACAAAGAAGCATATTTATTTTTTTTATTAATGTTTTAGATAATTTATTTTTCAAAATTCAGGATAATTTTTAATAACTGTTTTTTTTTTACAGAAATCTGTTAGAAAATTAAATTCTTTTTATCTACAAGGATAAACAAAACAGAAAACTTCACTAAAAAGTTTATTTTAGAGGAATATTTCAAGGAATAAAGAAATTACACAAGTTTGAAATTGTCTTTACATGTAATCTGACCTGATGTTACACTTGAATATTGGTACCTCAGGTAAATAGGCCAAGTACCTGTGAACTATGACTAATTAGTGTTTATGTTATATTTTACTTATTACAGATAAGATAAGCAATTTTTTAAGATAAGTTTTGAATGTAAATTTTCTTTTTAAATATTTTAAATGGATTTTTTTATATCTAGTGTTGGTAT
This sequence comes from Mytilus edulis, assembly GCF_963676685.1. Taxonomy (NCBI): domain Eukaryota; kingdom Metazoa; phylum Mollusca; class Bivalvia; order Mytilida; family Mytilidae; genus Mytilus; species Mytilus edulis. The sequence continues at coordinate 4,783 of NW_027267440.1, read as the reverse complement.
GTTAGCTAAATTAAAAAAAAAAATTTAAAAAAAAATTAATTTCAATTGAAAAAACATATTTTTTTATAAATTTTCTTTCAGATTCTAGAAATATAACCATTTAGCTACTATAGACATTTTACTTTTTTAAGATATCATGTTTAACAAGAAAGTTATTAAACTTTTACTTTTCCTAGTAGTTTCATGTTTTTATAATTTCAAGCCAGAAAATACCTACAATTATCAACCTGAGGGTAGTGTTATTAAAACTATCAGAACTGCCATAAAACTTGTCGGATTGATTTGATATTTGGTATGCTAGTTGGATATAGAATAAACTTAATGCGTGCCATTTTTTGGGGCATTATATTGAAGAAAAAGGGTCTAATAGGCCCAAGACCACAATTAATGACCCCACTTTTCGTTGTTCACGAATATAGTTCCCTTTAATTAAAGTGTATTTCTTCTTAAATTTTTTTCTTTCCTTTTCTCAAACATTTCTTAGCTTTTATAAGGTGGAAATGAAAGAAGAGAGGTGAAATAAATTTTCAGATGTTTAATTTTAACTGATTTTGATATGGAAAGAGTGATTAGGTCAGGTGCAAAAAGGTGATATTTACAGTTTTCGGAACATCTCTTGACTTGTCCATAGGGGTATGGATGTGTATTGGCTAAATTTGTAAGTTGTATATGTGCAATTTTTCTGAAACTTGGACATATTTTTGGACTTGTACTGTACATTACACACACAAAAGATCTGCCAAAAAGAATAGGTCAATTTTTTTTAATGAGACAAAACATTATAAAGAACTAATAGAGGAATTAATTGTGGTCTCGGGCCTAAGAGGCTGATTCCCAAAATCTTGAAAATAAAGAATTGACCAACTTTATTGGCAGAAAGTCACTTCAAATGATAAATACTAGTTGATTATTGTATTTTTAACTTATATATATCATGATTCTGGGATAATGGGCACTTTGGGGGTATTTTTGGCCATTTTGATGCACTGAAAAACCTTTGACCCCTGTTTCAGCCCTTTCTGTCAATTCTGTTGGACCCCTTTTTATTTTTAGAATATATTACTACTCTTATGTCTTTCTAAAACAATATCTTCAAAATGGATGCATTTTTACAAAAATATAGACAAAAACTGAATGATAGCTCTGCACCTGGCTATAATGGGCAGTGTCAAATTTGGACAGGTTTATGTACACCTAATGGCAAATATGGGGTTATAAATTGTAAATTTCCAGATGCCAGAGGGTGGAGACAAATGCATGTGCACAGGCTTGCCTACATGGTGCATCATCAGAATATTTTTATTGATAAATCTTATGATGTTTCGCACCTGTGCCACAATTCTAAATGTATTACTGTCGGGCATCTGTCGTTGGAACCTCATGGCTTCAACAACAGCCGACAGTCATGCGTTTCAACCTGTTCCTGCTTGGGCCACCCAGAACCCCTCCCTCCCTGTAGAGTGGAGTTGAAAATGGATAATAATAATTTGGGTAAAATATTAATTGGGTACATTTATTTTTATAACTATCCAAGGGAAGGGCTGGCAAAAAAATTGAAATGAGGGAGAAAAAGAAAAGAAATTTCAAGACTGATGTACAACAAATTCAGATTCTTTTTTTAATATTTGTGTGGCCCTTAAAAGGACCTTTTATGATTCTGTTTGCTGTTGGTCTTTAGGTGGATCAGCTGGTATCTCAGTCAGCAGCAGGTCTTGGATTGAGCTTCGGTTTACAGTAGCTGTCATGGTCCTGGAAATGTAAGGCAGGTTGTGGATCTAATTGGTCTTTGCAGTAATAATCGTGCTTTTTATTCATTTCCCTCCATGTTTTGTGCTCGGCTAACTTTTCTGCACTCTGCTGTAATCTCCTTTCTTGAACTGCTGGTCTCAGTTCATAATCCTGACTGTATTTGAAGTTGGTGTCCATTTTCTTCAGGTAAAGTTGACTTCTAGTTGAAAGGTCTACTCCTAAATTCTTACATTTCAGTTGGGTTGAAGTTCCTGGCATATTGTTATTTCGATGCACTCCTGAGGCAAGTCGTCCTTCCATATTTTTGGAGTAAATTACATTTTTTGGCAAATTTACACTCATTGCTCTGTGAACTCCTTCATTTTTATTTGTATTATCATACAGTTTCATACTTTCAACAGCTGCTTTTGTTAGTTTCATTTTCAGGATTTCTTGTAGTAAAAATTTGTCTGTTTTATCCATTTGCAGGGCAGTGATTTGGTATGTGGACAAGTAATGGGAACGACTCCACCAGTTAAGTGCAGCATCACCTTTGCAGACAATGGAATGTTCCTGACACAGGGTGCAGTCACCATCATAGCAGCGAAGAGTTGCATCTAGAACTTTTGGTAAGTCTTTACTCATATCGTGAATGTTTTTGTCGTACTTTTCCATCAGTTTATTAATTATCATGGAGCATCTGCACTTAATATCTTTGCTAAACACTGTCTTTAGTTGTCTATTTTCTTCTTTTGTTTTACCATGGAACATTCCCGCACTGTATTGAGCACGATTAGAGGCCCTGAATTGAGACTGCCCCAAATGTACTGGATCTGCTAGTCTTTCTACCTCCCACATTGGTTCCAGAGCTTTAATAGCATCTTCAATACCTCTAGCTGAACGTCCATCTCCATCTGTGGTCACATACCGTACAAGAAATTTCTGTAGTCCTAGCTGGTTCCCCATCTCTTTTCCCAGCTCATACTCTGACAGGGCAGCAGCTCTGTATAAATTTGAAGTACATTCTTCATGACCAGGACATTCTATTGGAAAGCCTTTCCCTCTAAGCCAAGCCCCTCTCCAGCACATCTTGTTCTGCACAACTGCAGCTACAATAAACTTTCTGTCTGTCATTGTTTCAATACCAAGTGCGAATGCTTGAGTGGCATTCTGACCCGGCTTCTTTTTACTAACAATTGTATTGCTGTTGTATCTAGCATCCACAGTTATGTTGATTTCATTTTCTGGTACACCTCTCTTTCTGTTCTCTTCTTTTACTAGTTCAAGTTTCTGTGCCATGTCTGTTTTGTTGAGATTGACCATTTCAGCTGCTACTCTGTTAGATGTGCGTTGCATACTGCTTCGGCATGGTGGTGGTGTGTCAACTCCTGCAAGTAGTTGCTGCACCGTGGTATTACCAATTGGGCAATCCTGCAAAGCAGATGCAAGGGCTACATTTGGTTGTCCTGGGTTGGGTCCTGGTTTGCCATTAGCTATTTCTTTATACATCTTCATTCTGTCTCCAATAAAACCACAGGTTTTGCATTTCAGGGTATACTGCCAGCAAGTTCCCCACTTTTTCTGTGCATGATAGTCCACATTCATCCTAGGACAAGATGGTGACTCCACTTTATGTTTATCATAAGTAGTGTTGATCAAGCTGGTTGTCAGTTCACTGTCTATCAATCTCATACCAGAATGTAATGCGTTGTTTTCTTCTATTTTCAGGTTAGCATTCGCTTTGCGGTCGAAGAGTACAGATGTGACCAGTAGCCTTTTCACAGTCAGGAGATTGTAAAGTTTGCCGCACGTAGGAAGTACTTGCACTAGCTGAATCAGGGATCTGTATTGGCGTCCGGCTTCTGCTTCTACCACTTGTGCCTACAGGGAACCATCCAGGATTTCTTGGAGAGTTGTCTTTCTTTGACCTCTTCTTGCCTTTGCTATATGGGGTATAACCTTTAGTGAACATTTTAAAAATTTAACTGGATCCGTAATATCACAACTTGGACTGATAGCATAAACTTTGGACATCCTTATATTTATAATCAAGCACTGTATGATATCTGCTTTGATGTACATGTTTTCTTTTGATGCAGTCTGTGACATGGATTTCAAGAGACCACCTTCAGAGGCAACTTTGAATTAACAGAGTTTTCTTAGCAGTATCCAACTAAGCCAATTAATGTACTATTAGGGGTCCAGATAAAGATTGTTTTATCCAAATCTATTGAAATAGGTTACTTAATCATTTATTAAGAGATTAATTGAACAAAGAAGCATATTTATTTTTTTATTAATGTTTTAGATAATTTATTTTTCAAAATTCAGGATAATTTTTAATAACTGTTTTTTTTTTACAGAAATCTGTTAGAAAATTAAATTCTTTTTATCTACAAGGATAAACAAAACAGAAAACTTCACTAAAAAGTTTATTTTAGAGGAATATTTCAAGGAATAAAGAAATTACACAAGTTTGAAATTGTCTTTACATGTAATCTGACCTGATGTTACACTTGAATATTGGTACCTCAGGTAAATAGGCCAAGTACCTGTGAACTATGACTAATTAGTGTTTATGTTATATTTTACTTATTACAGATAAGATAAGCAATTTTTTAAGATAAGTTTTGAATGTAAATTTTCTTTTTAAATATTTTAAATGGATTTTTTTATATCTAGTGTTGGTATGTTAGCTAAATTAAAAAAAAAAATTTAAAAAAAATTAATTTCAATTGAAAAAACATATTTTTTTATAAATTTTCTTTCAGATTCTAGAAATATAACCATTTAGCTACTATAGACATTTTACTTTTTTAAGATATCATGTTTAACAAGAAAGTTTATTAAACTTTTACTTTTCCTAGTAGTTTCATGTTTTTATAATTTCAAGCCAGAAAATACCTACAATTATCAACCTGAGGGTAGTGTTATTAAAACTATCAGAACTGCCATAAAACTTGTCGGATTGATTTGATATTTGGTATGCTAGTTGGATATAGAATAAACTTAATGCGTGCCATTTTTTGGGGCATTATATTGAAGAAAAAGGGTC
>NW_027267439.1:0-22451 GCF_963676685.1 Mytilus edulis | reverse complement strand
TGCGATTATTTCAGTGATTTGTGTCTATTGTTTTTATGTAAGTGATTATTGTGCACCGTACCCATAATTTTAGGGACGCGAATTGCAACTGATATTTTACAGTTTTTTCTTGCGATGTGTTGTCCTTAAGGTTTGGTTCATTTGGGAGGGTTGGGTTTATGGCCACCACATTGTTTATGTGCCAATGTCCATTCTAAAGCCAGAAACATGTAGTACAGTGGTTGTTGTTCATAATTCATGTCGGTCAAGTTGTTTTCGTAAATTATTTTGTTATCAAAAAGGCTGTTTAGTTTTGTTTGATTTTTGTTTTTAAATCTTAATGGTCGGGGCATTTAATAGCCGACTAAATAGTGTTTTTTTTTTCATTTTTGGAGGCCGCTCGGTGGCCTTTAAAGACTTACTACCACGTCATTGTAACTCTGGTTGGTATTTGTATCATTAGTGCTGGACCATGGTCGATCCTATATGCACCTTTGAGGCAGGCGGGATATTTTTGTAGATCTTGTACAGCTCAAACTAATGTGAGTAGTTCCTGTACTTCTATGTCTAGTCCCATGTTGCATGGTTGGAGAGGGTGTAATATCTTCTGTAGGTTTGATGAAGTTTCACCCGTATCGGACTTCTTTTCCTAAATGAAAGCTTTAAGGCGACGAGTATTTTTGTATGCAATGTGCCCTTAACGTGTCTAAAACTTATCTGTAGCGTTTTCAACGCTCGTGTAGCGTGTATATTATGTGCGTGCAGTTTACAGGTATATACGTTTGACAAACGCTTGAGCTGAATGATTTTTTTTATGTTCCATTAAAATTTTCCTGAAGTAAAAGCGTTCACCAAGCGTATACCTTTGCATTTCGACGTACTTCAAACTTATGGAACGCGTGTTTAAACGCTTGCGTAGAGTTCCTCTGGTGAGCAACTAAGTTACGCATACGATGATACGGACTTTGTTAATTTTTTTTTTGACTGATTTTTTTACATTGTCATTTCGGGGCCTTTTATAACCGACTATGCGGTACGTGCTTTGCCTGTTGTTGAAGGCCGTACGTTGACCCATAGTTTGTATTTCTGTGTTATTTTGGTTTCTTGTAGATAGTTGTCTCATTGACACCAAACCCGATATCTTCTTTTTTTATATTCGATATCTTATCGCCGACCTGGTTAAGTCTGCTAAAAATGCATGCATGATTCATTTTTAGGTTATCAGTCGTAATTAAAGTGGCACATTTAATTCGTTGTTTCATTGCTTGAAGTATCATTTCTTACATCTGCATGGTCAAATGTGTATTTTTTTAAAATAAATTTTAGATTTAGATTTCAGTCACGGTTATTTTTTCCCCCTTCATATTGGGGAGAGATCCGTTTGCGCCAAAAATGCGTCCTTTTGCGCCACAACTTTTTTTCTCTAATGCTACGTTTGCGCCACCTGTTTAAAAATTACATGGTATCAATTGCGCCAAAAATAAAATATACGATTGCGCCAATTTAAAGAAAAACATTCCTTAAACACAGAAAAAATTTTCTATTACAGTTTCCTGATTTAGAAGGCAAAAGGCAATCTAAAAGTGGAATATAAATTAAATGTCCATTCCTGAATCCATGTATTGTATGCAAAAACATCTTCTGCCCCGCATACAAAGAAATTTCAAGTTAGCTTCACAACCAAGAATAACAATGCCACTGTCAATATTATTTACTAAAACAAGCTCTTCTTCTTTATTTGTGATCACTATACCTCACTTAAATTTTTTGAAATTCTACTGAACTTTTTGGTTGGGCAGGGAACAGTTATCTTCTCTCTCTGTACATAGACTGTCTTATATATATATGCACTTCAAGTAATTTTTCTGTAGATGTTTTTCTTCATGATGGAATAGCTCCGAACATATGATCTTAGCTGGTCTTTCGGATATATTTTCTGTAGCTTTTCTTTTGCATGCTGTTCGTAGTATTTGACGCTCTAACTTTTGTGGGTCTGTCTCATGTGTATGTGCAAGACTTCCCCTCAGACAAAAATGATACTAAATATATATTAATCTTTAATTATGTACGATCAATATGTGTTCAGGTAAATTGGCGCAAATGAGTTCCGAAAACTGGCGCAATTGATACATTTGAAGAAAAAAAATTGGCGCAAATGATACCCCTGAAAAACAGTAATTGGCGCAAAAGGAGTGTTGCCTCATATTGAATATCTATACTTATCAGTCGCATTTTAATTTTGCAATATTAATGAAAATAAATACGGACATAACTTTCATAATTAATTTTAACGTTATTTTCAATAAACGATTTTTTTTTAAACCCTCGTTTTTACACCTATTTGAGGAACGTATTTATGATTATATTTCCATGTCCTTGGTCTATCCTAGACGTAAAATTTCATTAATTGTTCTCGTTCAAAATATTTTATTTTTTCATGTTCAATATCTGTTTTTTTTTTGTTTTTTTTTTTAAAGTTGCAATATTTAACCAAAAAAAATAACTAATTTAATCATATGCAAGAAAGACTTCCCTTTAATTTCAGTATAAAAAAATAAATAGCTTGCTTTTTACAACATGTACATCTTCACTAAACGTAAAATCAAAAATAAAATGCTATTAAAACTCTTTCTAAAGATTTAAATTTTTAATTATTCTCGTTCAGAATATAAAGTGCATTGTTTACATGAAATCTTATCTCATATCTAAACACAGCTGGTTACATCGTTTGACTAATTAAAATACTACGCATGTAGGTTAATATTAGCAGCTTGTAATCGTGTGCAAGAAAATATTATATCATAATAAATTTCAGATCATACGTAAAATATCTCTATAGCAACTTAAGATGCTAATGCATATTCAACAGATTAGTAAGCTATTGCGCATGCATTTGAAAGGTGGTCATAGCTATTGCGCATGTATTTGAAAGGTGGTCATAGAAAGACCAGAAGTGTTCCGACTAACATCCGGTGTTCCGAAAGACTACATCACTCGTCCAATATATACTGCGTAAACCCTCAGGGGGTTTACGCAACAACATGATAGGGATGTCCGCGTAGTGCAAGGGATAGCGCGCTGGACTTTTGAGCCAGAGGTCGGCGCTTCGAATCCCACCGAGGATGCTAAATATATATTCTTTTGTTCTTTCTGTCATCACTGTATGCTACTAACTACATTGTCCTTCTTCAAAATTGATCAAATTCACAAATTTTCGACCACAAAAGAAGTGAATGTGTTTCCACTCGAGAGCTTTTTTTCAAATACGCCTGAAAAACTATGCTGAAGTTATTTGTTTGTTTGTAAAATTTGTCGTCTAGACATGCATGCTAGATATTTTCAATGATGTGATAAAAAGATCAGCGGATATGGTTGGATCGTAAAACTAGACAATTCAGTATACAATATCAGTACCTTTTTGGATACCGTGAAGCAACAATTTAACTATAGATGGTAACATCTATTTAAATGTCATATATATCAAATACAAAGTGGAGAATGTATTCCAGATAGCGAACAGTTAACAATATTTTCACTCCTATATTCTAAGTCCCGTCAACAACAACAAACAAAAAAGTCACCATTCGTTATATAAACATTTGACTAACTAAAATCAATTTTAAGGGTTGCAAAATGCGTTTACGAATAAATGATATAGTTAGCAACATGATAGGTATGTCCTCGTAGCGCAGGGGATAGCGCGCCGGACTTCTAATCCGGAGGTCGTGGGTTCGAATCCCACCGAGGATGCAAAACAAAATATTTTTGTTCGTTCCGTCATCACTGTATACATACATCCACTTAGCTATATACATTCTCCTTCTTTAAAATTGATCAATGTGAATTTTGCAAACATAAGAGATGTGAATATTTTTCCACTCGAGATTTTTTTTCTTCAAAAACGCCTGAAAAACTAATGCTGCTTCTTTGTTTAGATTGTAAATTTTGTCGTCTAGATATTTTCAATGAAACGACAAAAAAAAAATCAGCGAATATGGTTGGATTGTCAAAGTACAGCATTATACAACATACATGTACAATCTCACTTGGGTACCTTTTAGATACCAAGCGATAACTTGTTACATGTCGTATATCAAATACAAAGTGGTGAATGTATTCTAGAGAACGAACGGTTAATAACACACACACAAAAATCATCACTATTTATCATTTATTATATAAACATTTCACTATAGCTTTAATCAAATTTAAGGGTTGTTTTAGAATAAATGATATAGTTGACAACATGATAGGGATGTCCGCGTAGTGCAAGGGATAGCGCGCTGGACTTTTGAGCCAGAGGTCGGCGCTTCGAATCCCACCGAGGATGCTAAATATATATTCTTTTGTTCTTTCTGTCATCACTGTATGCTACTAACTACATTGTCCTTCTTCAAAATTGATCAAATTCACAAATTTTCGACCACAAAAGAAGTGAATGTGTTTCCACTCGAGAGCTTTTTTTCAAATACGCCTGAAAAACTATGCTGAAGTTATTTGTTTGTTTGTAAAATTTGTCGTCTAGACATGCATGCTAGATATTTTCAATGATGTGATAAAAAGATCAGCGGATATGGTTGGATCGTAAAACTAGACAATTCAGTATACAATATCAGTACCTTTTTTGGATACCGTGAAGCAACAATTTAACTATAGATGGTAACATCTATTTAAATGTCATATATATCAAATACAAAGTGGAGAATGTATTCCAGATAGCGAACAGTAACAATATTTTCACTCCTATATTCTAAGTCCCGTCAACAACAACAAACAAAAAAGTCACCATTCGTTATATAAACATTTGACTAACTAAAATCAATTTTAAGGGTTGCAAAATGCGTTTACGAATAAATGATATAGTTAGCAACATGATAGGTATGTCCTCGTAGCGCAGGGGATAGCGCGCCGGACTTCTAATCCGGAGGTCGTGGGTTCGAATCCCACCGAGGATGCAAAACAAAATATTTTTGTTCGTTCCGTCATCACTGTATACATACATCCACTTAGCTATATACATTCTCCTTCTTTAAAATTGATCAATGTGAATTTTGCAAACATAAGAGATGTGAATATTTTTCCACTCGAGATTTTTTTTCTTCAAAAACGCCTGAAAAACTAATGCTGCTTCTTTGTTTAGATTGTAAATTTTGTCGTCTAGATATTTTCAATGAAACGACAAAAAAAAAATCAGCGAATATGGTTGGATTGTCAAAGTACAGCATTATACAACATACATGTACAATCTCACTTGGGTACCTTTTAGATACCAAGCGATAACTTGTTACATGTCGTATATCAAATACAAAGTGGTGAATGTATTCTAGAGAACGAACGGTTAATAACACACACACAAAAATCATCACTATTTATCATTTATTATATAAACATTTCACTATAGCTTTAATCAAATTTAAGGGTTGTTTTAGAATAAATGATATAGTTGACAACATGATAGGGATGTCCGCGTAGTGCAAGGGATAGCGCGCTGGACTTTTGAGCCAGAGGTCGGCGCTTCGAATCCCACCGAGGATGCTAAATATATATTCTTTTGTTCTTTCTGTCATCACTGTATGCTACTAACTACATTGTCCTTCTTCAAAATTGATCAAATTCACAAATTTTCGACCACAAAAGAAGTGAATGTGTTTCCACTCGAGAGCTTTTTTTCAAATACGCCTGAAAAACTATGCTGAAGTTATTTGTTTGTTTGTAAAATTTGTCGTCTAGACATGCATGCTAGATATTTTCAATGATGTGATAAAAAGATCAGCGGATATGGTTGGATCGTAAAACTAGACAATTCAGTATACAATATCAGTACCTTTTTTGGATACCGTGAAGCAACAATTTAACTATAGATGGTAACATCTATTTAAATGTCATATATATCAAATACAAAGTGGAGAATGTATTCCAGATAGCGAACAGTTAACAATATTTTCACTCCTATATTCTAAGTCCCGTCAACAACAACAAACAAAAAAGTCACCATTCGTTATATAAACATTTGACTAACTAAAATCAATTTTAAGGGTTGCAAAATGCGTTTACGAATAAATTGATATAGTTAGCAACATGATAGGTATGTCCTCGTAGCGCAGGGGATAGCGCGCCGGACTTCTAATCCGGAGGTCGTGGGTTCGAATCCCACCGAGGATGCAAAACAAAATATTTTTGTTCGTTCCGTCATCACTGTATACATACATCCACTTAGCTATATACATTCTCCTTCTTTAAAATTGATCAATGTGAATTTTGCAAACATAAGAGATGTGAATATTTTTCCACTCGAGATTTTTTTTCTTCAAAAACGCCTGAAAAACTAATGCTGCTTCTTTGTTTAGATTGTAAATTTTGTCGTCTAGATATTTTCAATGAAACGACAAAAAAAAATCAGCGAATATGGTTGGATTGTCAAAGTACAGCATTATACAACATACATGTACAATCTCACTTGGGTACCTTTTAGATACCAAGCGATAACTTGTTACATGTCGTATATCAAATACAAAGTGGTGAATGTATTCTAGAGAACGAACGGTTAATAACACACACACAAAAATCATCACTATTTATCATTTATTATATAAACATTTCACTATAGCTTTAATCAAATTTAAGGGTTGTTTTAGAATAAATGATATAGTTGACAACATGATAGGGATGTCCGCGTAGTGCAAGGGATAGCGCGCTGGACTTTTGAGCCAGAGGTCGGCGCTTCGAATCCCACCGAGGATGCTAAATATATATTCTTTTGTTCTTTCTGTCATCACTGTATGCTACTAACTACATTGTCCTTCTTCAAAATTGATCAAATTCACAAATTTTCGACCACAAAAGAAGTGAATGTGTTTCCACTCGAGAGCTTTTTTTCAAATACGCCTGAAAAACTATGCTGAAGTTATTTGTTTGTTTGTAAAATTTGTCGTCTAGACATGCATGCTAGATATTTTCAATGATGTGATAAAAAGATCAGCGGATATGGTTGGATCGTAAAACTAGACAATTCAGTATACAATATCAGTACCTTTTTTGGATACCGTGAAGCAACAATTTAACTATAGATGGTAACATCTATTTAAATGTCATATATATCAAATACAAAGTGGAGAATGTATTCCAGATAGCGAACAGTTAACAATATTTTCACTCCTATATTCTAAGTCCCGTCAACAACAACAAACAAAAAAGTCACCATTCGTTATATAAACATTTGACTAACTAAAATCAATTTTAAGGGTTGCAAAATGCGTTTACGAATAAATGATATAGTTAGCAACATGATAGGTATGTCCTCGTAGCGCAGGGGATAGCGCGCCGGACTTCTAATCCGGAGGTCGTGGGTTCGAATCCCACCGAGGATGCAAAACAAAATATTTTTGTTCGTTCCGTCATCACTGTATACATACATCCACTTAGCTATATACATTCTCCTTCTTTAAAATTGATCAATGTGAATTTTGCAAACATAAGAGATGTGAATATTTTTCCACTCGAGATTTTTTTTCTTCAAAAACGCCTGAAAAACTAATGCTGCTTCTTTGTTTAGATTGTAAATTTTGTCGTCTAGATATTTTCAATGAAACGACAAAAAAAAATCAGCGAATATGGTTGGATTGTCAAAGTACAGCATTATACAACATACATGTACAATCTCACTTGGGTACCTTTTAGATACCAAGCGATAACTTGTTACATGTCGTATATCAAATACAAAGTGGTGAATGTATTCTAGAGAACGAACGGTTAATAACACACACACAAAAATCATCACTATTTATCATTTATTATATAAACATTTCACTATAGCTTTAATCAAATTTAAGGGTTGTTTTAGAATAAATGATATAGTTGACAACATGATAGGGATGTCCGCGTAGTGCAAGGGATAGCGCGCTGGACTTTTGAGCCAGAGGTCGGCGCTTCGAATCCCACCGAGGATGCTAAATATATATTCTTTTGTTCTTTCTGTCATCACTGTATGCTACTAACTACATTGTCCTTCTTCAAAATTGATCAAATTCACAAATTTTCGACCACAAAAGAAGTGAATGTGTTTCCACTCGAGAGCTTTTTTTCAAATACGCCTGAAAAACTATGCTGAAGTTATTTGTTTGTTTGTAAAATTTGTCGTCTAGACATGCATGCTAGATATTTTCAATGATGTGATAAAAAGATCAGCGGATATGGTTGGATCGTAAAACTAGACAATTCAGTATACAATATCAGTACCTTTTTTGGATACCGTGAAGCAACAATTTAACTATAGATGGTAACATCTATTTAAATGTCATATATATCAAATACAAAGTGGAGAATGTATTCCAGATAGCGAACAGTTAACAATATTTTCACTCCTATATTCTAAGTCCCGTCAACAACAACAAACAAAAAAGTCACCATTCGTTATATAAACATTTGACTAACTAAAATCAATTTTAAGGGTTGCAAAATGCGTTTACGAATAAATGATATAGTTAGCAACATGATAGGTATGTCCTCGTAGCGCAGGGGATAGCGCGCCGGACTTCTAATCCGGAGGTCGTGGGTTCGAATCCCACCGAGGATGCAAAACAAAATATTTTTGTTCGTTCCGTCATCACTGTATACATACATCCACTTAGCTATATACATTCTCCTTCTTTAAAATTGATCAATGTGAATTTTGCAAACATAAGAGATGTGAATATTTTTCCACTCGAGATTTTTTTTCTTCAAAAACGCCTGAAAAACTAATGCTGCTTCTTTGTTTAGATTGTAAATTTTGTCGTCTAGATATTTTCAATGAAACGACAAAAAAAAAATCAGCGAATATGGTTGGATTGTCAAAGTACAGCATTATACAACATACATGTACAATCTCACTTGGGTACCTTTTAGATACCAAGCGATAACTTGTTACATGTCGTATATCAAATACAAAGTGGTGAATGTATTCTAGAGAACGAACGGTTAATAACACACACACAAAAATCATCACTATTTATCATTTATTATATAAACATTTCACTATAGCTTTAATCAAATTTAAGGGTTGTTTTAGAATAAATGATATAGTTGACAACATGATAGGGATGTCCGCGTAGTGCAAGGGATAGCGCGCTGGACTTTTGAGCCAGAGGTCGGCGCTTCGAATCCCACCGAGGATGCTAAATATATATTCTTTTGTTCTTTCTGTCATCACTGTATGCTACTAACTACATTGTCCTTCTTCAAAATTGATCAAATTCACAAATTTTCGACCACAAAAGAAGTGAATGTGTTTCCACTCGAGAGCTTTTTTTCAAATACGCCTGAAAAACTATGCTGAAGTTATTTGTTTGTTTGTAAAATTTGTCGTCTAGACATGCATGCTAGATATTTTCAATGATGTGATAAAAAGATCAGCGGATATGGTTGGATCGTAAAACTAGACAATTCAGTATACAATATCAGTACCTTTTTTGGATACCGTGAAGCAACAATTTAACTATAGATGGTAACATCTATTTAAATGTCATATATATCAAATACAAAGTGGAGAATGTATTCCAGATAGCGAACAGTTAACAATATTTTCACTCCTATATTCTAAGTCCCGTCAACAACAACAAACAAAAAAGTCACCATTCGTTATATAAACATTTGACTAACTAAAATCAATTTTAAGGGTTGCAAAATGCGTTTACGAATAAATGATATAGTTAGCAACATGATAGGTATGTCCTCGTAGCGCAGGGGATAGCGCGCCGGACTTCTAATCCGGAGGTCGTGGGTTCGAATCCCACCGAGGATGCAAAACAAAATATTTTTGTTCGTTCCGTCATCACTGTATACATACATCCACTTAGCTATATACATTCTCCTTCTTTAAAATTGATCAATGTGAATTTTGCAAACATAAGAGATGTGAATATTTTTCCACTCGAGATTTTTTTTCTTCAAAAACGCCTGAAAAACTAATGCTGCTTCTTTGTTTAGATTGTAAATTTTGTCGTCTAGATATTTTCAATGAAACGACAAAAAAAAAATCAGCGAATATGGTTGGATTGTCAAAGTACAGCATTATACAACATACATGTACAATCTCACTTGGGTACCTTTTAGATACCAAGCGATAACTTGTTACATGTCGTATATCAAATACAAAGTGGTGAATGTATTCTAGAGAACGAACGGTTAATAACACACACACAAAAATCATCACTATTTATCATTTATTATATAAACATTTCACTATAGCTTTAATCAAATTTAAGGGTTGTTTTAGAATAAATGATATAGTTGACAACATGATAGGGATGTCCGCGTAGTGCAAGGGATAGCGCGCTGGACTTTTGAGCCAGAGGTCGGCGCTTCGAATCCCACCGAGGATGCTAAATATATATTCTTTTGTTCTTTCTGTCATCACTGTATGCTACTAACTACATTGTCCTTCTTCAAAATTGATCAAATTCACAAATTTTCGACCACAAAAGAAGTGAATGTGTTTCCACTCGAGAGCTTTTTTTCAAATACGCCTGAAAAACTATGCTGAAGTTATTTGTTTGTTTGTAAAATTTGTCGTCTAGACATGCATGCTAGATATTTTCAATGATGTGATAAAAAGATCAGCGGATATGGTTGGATCGTAAAACTAGACAATTCAGTATACAATATCAGTACCTTTTTTGGATACCGTGAAGCAACAATTTAACTATAGATGGTAACATCTATTTAAATGTCATATATATCAAATACAAAGTGGAGAATGTATTCCAGATAGCGAACAGTTAACAATATTTTCACTCCTATATTCTAAGTCCCGTCAACAACAACAAACAAAAAAGTCACCATTCGTTATATAAACATTTGACTAACTAAAATCAATTTTAAGGGTTGCAAAATGCGTTTACGAATAAATGATATAGTTAGCAACATGATAGGTATGTCCTCGTAGCGCAGGGGATAGCGCGCCGGACTTCTAATCCGGAGGTCGTGGGTTCGAATCCCACCGAGGATGCAAAACAAAATATTTTTGTTCGTTCCGTCATCACTGTATACATACATTTACTTAGCTATATACATTCTCCTTCTTTAAAATTGATCAATGTGAATTTTGCAAACATAAGAGATGTGAATATTTTTCCACTCGAGATTTTTTTTCTTCAAAAACGCCTGAAAAACTAATGCTGCTTCTTTGTTTAGATTGTAAATTTTGTCGTCTAGATATTTTCAATGAAACGACAAAAAAAAAATCAGCGAATATGGTTGGATTGTCAAAGTACAGCATTATACAACATACATGTACAATCTCACTTGGGTACCTTTTAGATACCAAGCGATAACTTGTTACATGTCGTATATCAAATACAAAGTGGTGAATGTATTCTAGAGAACGAACGGTTAATAACACACACACAAAAATCATCACTATTTATCATTTATTATATAAACATTTCACTATAGCTTTAATCAAATTTAAGGGTTGTTTTAGAATAAATGATATAGTTGACAACATGATAGGGATGTCCGCGTAGTGCAAGGGATAGCGCGCTGGACTTTTGAGCCAGAGGTCGGCGCTTCGAATCCCACCGAGGATGCTAAATATATATTCTTTTGTTCTTTCTGTCATCACTGTATGCTACTAACTACATTGTCCTTCTTCAAAATTGATCAAATTCACAAATTTTCGACCACAAAAGAAGTGAATGTGTTTCCACTCGAGAGCTTTTTTTCAAATACGCCTGAAAAACTATGCTGAAGTTATTTGTTTGTTTGTAAAATTTGTCGTCTAGACATGCATGCTAGATATTTTCAATGATGTGATAAAAAGATCAGCGGATATGGTTGGATCGTAAAACTAGACAATTCAGTATACAATATCAGTACCTTTTTTGGATACCGTGAAGCAACAATTTAACTATAGATGGTAACATCTATTTAAATGTCATATATATCAAATACAAAGTGGAGAATGTATTCCAGATAGCGAACAGTTAACAATATTTTCACTCCTATATTCTAAGTCCCGTCAACAACAACAAACAAAAAAGTCACCATTCGTTATATAAACATTTGACTAACTAAAATCAATTTTAAGGGTTGCAAAATGCGTTTACGAATAAATGATATAGTTAGCAACATGATAGGTATGTCCTCGTAGCGCAGGGGATAGCGCGCCGGACTTCTAATCCGGAGGTCGTGGGTTCGAATCCCACCGAGGATGCAAAACAAAATATTTTTGTTCGTTCCGTCATCACTGTATACATACATCCACTTAGCTATATACATTCTCCTTCTTTAAAATTGATCAATGTGAATTTTGCAAACATAAGAGATGTGAATATTTTTCCACTCGAGATTTTTTTTCTTCAAAAACGCCTGAAAAACTAATGCTGCTTCTTTGTTTAGATTGTAAATTTTGTCGTCTAGATATTTTCAATGAAACGACAAAAAAAAAATCAGCGAATATGGTTGGATTGTCAAAGTACAGCATTATACAACATACATGTACAATCTCACTTGGGTACCTTTTAGATACCAAGCGATAACTTGTTACATGTCGTATATCAAATACAAAGTGGTGAATGTATTCTAGAGAACGAACGGTTAATAACACACACACAAAAATCATCACTATTTATCATTTATTATATAAACATTTCACTATAGCTTTAATCAAATTTAAGGGTTGTTTTAGAATAAATGATATAGTTGACAACATGATAGGGATGTCCGCGTAGTGCAAGGGATAGCGCGCTGGACTTTTGAGCCAGAGGTCGGCGCTTCGAATCCCACCGAGGATGCTAAATATATATTCTTTTGTTCTTTCTGTCATCACTGTATGCTACTAACTACATTGTCCTTCTTCAAAATTGATCAAATTCACAAATTTTCGACCACAAAAGAAGTGAATGTGTTTCCACTCGAGAGCTTTTTTTCAAATACGCCTGAAAAACTATGCTGAAGTTATTTGTTTGTTTGTAAAATTTGTCGTCTAGACATGCATGCTAGATATTTTCAATGATGTGATAAAAAGATCAGCGGATATGGTTGGATCGTAAAACTAGACAATTCAGTATACAATATCAGTACCTTTTTTGGATACCGTGAAGCAACAATTTAAACTATAGATGGTAACATCTATTTAAATGTCATATATATCAAATACAAAGTGGAGAATGTATTCCAGATAGCGAACAGTTAACAATATTTTCACTCCTATATTCTAAGTCCCGTCAACAACAACAAACAAAAAAGTCACCATTCGTTATATAAACATTTGACTAACTAAAATCAATTTTAAGGGTTGCAAAATGCGTTTACGAATAAATGATATAGTTAGCAACATGATAGGTATGTCCTCGTAGCGCAGGGGATAGCGCGCCGGACTTCTAATCCGGAGGTCGTGGGTTCGAATCCCACCGAGGATGCAAAACAAAATATTTTTGTTCGTTCCGTCATCACTGTATACATACATCCACTTAGCTATATACATTCTCCTTCTTTAAAATTGATCAATGTGAATTTTGCAAACATAAGAGATGTGAATATTTTTCCACTCGAGATTTTTTTTCTTCAAAAACGCCTGAAAAACTAATGCTGCTTCTTTGTTTAGATTGTAAATTTTGTCGTCTAGATATTTTCAATGAAACGACAAAAAAAAAATCAGCGAATATGGTTGGATTGTCAAAGTACAGCATTATACAACATACATGTACAATCTCACTTGGGTACCTTTTAGATACCAAGCGATAACTTGTTACATGTCGTATATCAAATACAAAGTGGTGAATGTATTCTAGAGAACGAACGGTTAATAACACACACACAAAAATCATCACTATTTATCATTTATTATATAAACATTTCACTATAGCTTTAATCAAATTTAAGGGTTGTTTTAGAATAAATGATATAGTTGACAACATGATAGGGGATGTCCGCGTAGTGCAAGGGATAGCGCGCTGGACTTTTGAGCCAGAGGTCGGCGCTTCGAATCCCACCGAGGATGCTAAATATATATTCTTTTGTTCTTTCTGTCATCACTGTATGCTACTAACTACATTGTCCTTCTTCAAAATTGATCAAATTCACAAATTTTCGACCACAAAAGAAGTGAATGTGTTTCCACTCGAGAGCTTTTTTTCAAATACGCCTGAAAAACTATGCTGAAGTTATTTGTTTGTTTGTAAAATTTGTCGTCTAGACATGCATGCTAGATATTTTCAATGATGTGATAAAAGATCAGCGGATATGGTTGGATCGTAAAACTAGACAATTCAGTATACAATATCAGTACCTTTTTTGGATACCGTGAAGCAACAATTTAACTATAGATGGTAACATCTATTTAAATGTCATATATATCAAATACAAAGTGGAGAATGTATTCCAGATAGCGAACAGTTAACAATATTTTCACTCCTATATTCTAAGTCCCGTCAACAACAACAAACAAAAAAGTCACCATTCGTTATATAAACATTTGACTAACTAAAATCAATTTTAAGGGTTGCAAAATGCGTTTACGAATAAATGATATAGTTAGCAACATGATAGGTATGTCCTCGTAGCGCAGGGGATAGCGCGCCGGACTTCTAATCCGGAGGTCGTGGGTTCGAATCCCACCGAGGATGCAAAAACAAAATATTTTTGTTCGTTCCGTCATCACTGTATACATACATCCACTTAGCTATATACATTCTCCTTCTTTAAAATTGATCAATGTGAATTTTGCAAACATAAGAGATGTGAATATTTTTCCACTCGAGATTTTTTTTCTTCAAAAACGCCTGAAAAACTAATGCTGCTTCTTTGTTTAGATTGTAAATTTTGTCGTCTAGATATTTTCAATGAAACGACAAAAAAAAAATCAGCGAATATGGTTGGATTGTCAAAGTACAGCATTATACAACATACATGTACAATCTCACTTGGGTACCTTTTAGATACCAAGCGATAACTTGTTACATGTCGTATATCAAATACAAAGTGGTGAATGTATTCTAGAGAACGAACGGTTAATAACACACACACAAAAATCATCACTATTTATCATTTATTATATAAACATTTCACTATAGCTTTAATCAAATTTAAGGGTTGTTTTAGAATAAATGATATAGTTGACAACATGATAGGGATGTCCGCGTAGTGCAAGGGATAGCGCGCTGGACTTTTGAGCCAGAGGTCGGCGCTTCGAATCCCACCGAGGATGCTAAATATATATTCTTTTGTTCTTTCTGTCATCACTGTATGCTACTAACTACATTGTCCTTCTTCAAAATTGATCAAATTCACAAATTTTCGACCACAAAAGAAGTGAATGTGTTTCCACTCGAGAGCTTTTTTTCAAATACGCCTGAAAAACTATGCTGAAGTTATTTGTTTGTTTGTAAAATTTGTCGTCTAGACATGCATGCTAGATATTTTCAATGATGTGATAAAAAGATCAGCGGATATGGTTGGATCGTAAAACTAGACAATTCAGTATACAATATCAGTACCTTTTTTGGATACCGTGAAGCAACAATTTAACTATAGATGGTAACATCTATTTAAATGTCATATATATCAAATACAAAGTGGAGAATGTATTCCAGATAGCGAACAGTTAACAATATTTTCACTCCTATATTCTAAGTCCCGTCAACAACAACAAACAAAAAAGTCACCATTCGTTATATAAACATTTGACTAACTAAAATCAATTTTAAGGGTTGCAAAATGCGTTTACGAATAAATGATATAGTTAGCAACATGATAGGTATGTCCTCGTAGCGCAGGGGATAGCGCGCCGGACTTCTAATCCGGAGGTCGTGGGTTCGAATCCCACCGAGGATGCAAAACAAAATATTTTTGTTCGTTCCGTCATCACTGTATACATACATCCACTTAGCTATATACATTCTCCTTCTTTAAAATTGATCAATGTGAATTTTGCAAACATAAGAGATGTGAATATTTTTCCACTCGAGATTTTTTTTCTTCAAAAACGCCTGAAAAACTAATGCTGCTTCTTTGTTTAGATTGTAAATTTTGTCGTCTAGATATTTTCAATGAAACGACAAAAAAAAAAATCAGCGAATATGGTTGGATTGTCAAAGTACAGCATTATACAACATACATGTACAATCTCACTTGGGTACCTTTTAGATACCAAGCGATAACTTGTTACATGTCGTATATCAAATACAAAGTGGTGAATGTATTCTAGAGAACGAACGGTTAATAACACACACACAAAAATCATCACTATTTATCATTTATTATATAAACATTTCACTATAGCTTTAATCAAATTTAAGGGTTGTTTTAGAATAAATGATATAGTTGACAACATGATAGGGATGTCCGCGTAGTGCAAGGGATAGCGCGCTGGACTTTTGAGCCAGAGGTCGGCGCTTCGAATCCCACCGAGGATGCTAAATATATATTCTTTTGTTCTTTCTGTCATCACTGTATGCTACTAACTACATTGTCCTTCTTCAAAATTGATCAAATTCACAAATTTTCGACCACAAAAGAAGTGAATGTGTTTCCACTCGAGAGCTTTTTTTCAAATACGCCTGAAAAACTATGCTGAAGTTATTTGTTTGTTTGTAAAATTTGTCGTCTAGACATGCATGCTAGATATTTTCAATGATGTGATAAAAAGATCAGCGGATATGGTTGGATCGTAAAACTAGACAATTCAGTATACAATATCAGTACCTTTTTTGGATACCGTGAAGCAACAATTTAACTATAGATGGTAACATCTATTTAAATGTCATATATATCAAATACAAAGTGGAGAATGTATTCCAGATAGCGAACAGTTAACAATATTTTCACTCCTATATTCTAAGTCCCGTCAACAACAACAAACAAAAAAGTCACCATTCGTTATATAAACATTTGACTAACTAAAATCAATTTTAAGGGTTGCAAAATGCGTTTACGAATAAATGATATAGTTAGCAACATGATAGGTATGTCCTCGTAGCGCAGGGGATAGCGCGCCGGACTTCTAATCCGGAGGTCGTGGGTTCGAATCCCACCGAGGATGCAAAACAAAATATTTTTGTTCGTTCCGTCATCACTGTATACATACATCCACTTAGCTATATACATTCTCCTTCTTTAAAATTGATCAATGTGAATTTTGCAAACATAAGAGATGTGAATATTTTTCCACTCGAGATTTTTTTTCTTCAAAAACGCCTGAAAAACTAATGCTGCTTCTTTGTTTAGATTGTAAATTTTGTCGTCTAGATATTTTCAATGAAACGACAAAAAAAAAAATCAGCGAATATGGTTGGATTGTCAAAGTACAGCATTATACAACATACATGTACAATCTCACTTGGGTACCTTTTAGATACCAAGCGATAACTTGTTACATGTCGTATATCAAATACAAAGTGGTGAATGTATTCTAGAGAACGAACGGTTAATAACACACACACAAAAATCATCACTATTTATCATTTATTATATAAACATTTCACTATAGCTTTAATCAAATTTAAGGGTTGTTTTAGAATAAATGATATAGTTGACAACATGATAGGGATGTCCGCGTAGTGCAAGGGATAGCGCGCTGGACTTTTGAGCCAGAGGTCGGCGCTTCGAATCCCACCGAGGATGCTAAATATATATTCTTTTGTTCTTTCTGTCATCACTGTATGCTACTAACTACATTGTCCTTCTTCAAAATTGATCAAATTCACAAATTTTCGACCACAAAAGAAGTGAATGTGTTTCCACTCGAGAGCTTTTTTTCAAATACGCCTGAAAAACTATGCTGAAGTTATTTGTTTGTTTGTAAAATTTGTCGTCTAGACATGCATGCTAGATATTTTCAATGATGTGATAAAAAGATCAGCGGATATGGTTGGATCGTAAAACTAGACAATTCAGTATACAATATCAGTACCTTTTTTGGATACCGTGAAGCAACAATTTAACTATAGATGGTAACATCTATTTAAATGTCATATATATCAAATACAAAGTGGAGAATGTATTCCAGATAGCGAACAGTTAACAATATTTTCACTCCTATATTCTAAGTCCCGTCAACAACAACAAACAAAAAAGTCACCATTCGTTATATAAACATTTGACTAACTAAAATCAATTTTAAGGGTTGCAAAATGCGTTTACGAATAAATGATATAGTTAGCAACATGATAGGTATGTCCTCGTAGCGCAGGGGATAGCGCGCCGGACTTCTAATCCGGAGGTCGTGGGTTCGAATCCCACCGAGGATGCAAAACAAAATATTTTTGTTCGTTCCGTCATCACTGTATACATACATCCACTTAGCTATATACATTCTCCTTCTTTAAAATTGATCAATGTGAATTTTGCAAACATAAGAGATGTGAATATTTTTCCACTCGAGATTTTTTTTCTTCAAAAACGCCTGAAAAACTAATGCTGCTTCTTTGTTTAGATTGTAAATTTTGTCGTCTAGATATTTTCAATGACACGACAAAAAAAAATCAGCGAATATGGTTGGATTGTCAAAGTACAGCATTATACAACATACATGTACAATCTCACTTGGGTACCTTTTAGATACGCAAGCGATAACTTGTTACATGTCGTATATCAAATACAAAGTGGTGAATGTATTCTAGAGAACGAACGGTTAATAACACACACACAAAAATCATCACTATTTATCATTTATTATATAAACATTTCACTATAGCTTTAATCAAATTTAAGGGTTGTTTTAGAATAAATGATATAGTTGACAACATGATAGGGATGTCCGCGTAGTGCAAGGGATAGCGCGCTGGACTTTTGAGCCAGAGGTCGGCGCTTCGAATCCCACCGAGGATGCTAAATATATATTCTTTTGTTCTTTCTGTCATCACTGTATGCTACTAACTACATTGTCCTTCTTCAAAATTGATCAAATTCACAAATTTTCGACCACAAAAGAAGTGAATGTGTTTCCACTCGAGAGCTTTTTTTCAAATACGCCTGAAAAACTATGCTGAAGTTATTTGTTTGTTTGTAAAATTTGTCGTCTAGACATGCATGCTAGATATTTTCAATGATGTGATAAAAAGATCAGCGGATATGGTTGGATCGTAAAACTAGACAATTCAGTATACAATATCAGTACCTTTTTTGGATACCGTGAAGCAACAATTTAACTATAGATGGTAACATCTATTTAAATGTCATATATATCAAATACAAAGTGGAGAATGTATTCCAGATAGCGAACAGTTAACAATATTTTCACTCCTATATTCTAAGTCCCGTCAACAACAACAAACAAAAAAGTCACCATTCGTTATATAAACATTTGACTAACTAAAATCAATTTTAAGGGTTGCAAAATGCGTTTACGAATAAATGATATAGTTAGCAACATGATAGGTATGTCCTCGTAGCGCAGGGGATAGCGCGCCGGACTTCTAATCCGGAGGTCGTGGGTTCGAATCCCACCGAGGATGCAAAACAAAATATTTTTGTTCGTTCCGTCATCACTGTATACATACATCCACTTAGCTATATACATTCTCCTTCTTTAAAATTGATCAATGTGAATTTTGCAAACATAAGAGATGTGAATATTTTTCCACTCGAGATTTTTTTTCTTCAAAAACGCCTGAAAAACTAATGCTGCTTCTTTGTTTAGATTGTAAATTTTGTCGTCTAGATATTTTCAATGACACGACAAAAAAAAAAATCAGCGAATATGGTTGGATTGTCAAAGTACAGCATTATACAACATACATGTACAATCTCACTTGGGTACCTTTTAGATACCAAGCGATAACTTGTTACATGTCGTATATCAAATACAAAGTGGTGAATGTATTCTA
This sequence comes from Mytilus edulis, assembly GCF_963676685.1. Lineage (NCBI taxonomy): Eukaryota > Metazoa > Mollusca > Bivalvia > Mytilida > Mytilidae > Mytilus > Mytilus edulis. The sequence continues at coordinate 2,670 of NW_027267439.1, read as the reverse complement.
GAGAACGAACGGTTAATAACACACACACAAAAATCATCACTATTTATCATTTATTATATAAACATTTCACTATAGCTTTAATCAAATTTAAGGGTTGTTTTAGAATAAATGATATAGTTGACAACATGATAGGGATGTCCGCGTAGTGCAAGGGATAGCGCGCTGGACTTTTGAGCCAGAGGTCCGGCGCTTCGAATCCCACCGAGGATGCTAAATATATATTCTTTTGTTCTTTCTGTCATCACTGTATGCTACTAACTACATTGTCCTTCTTCAAATTGATCAAATTCACAAATTTTCGACCACAAAAGAAGTGAATGTGTTTCCACTCGAGAGCTTTTTTTCAAATACGCCTGAAAAACTATGCTGAAGTTATTTGTTTGTTTGTAAAATTGTCGTCTAGACATGCATGCTAGATATTTTCAATGATGTGATAAAAAGATCAGCGGATATGGTTGGATCGTAAAACTAGACAATTCAGTATACAATATCAGTACCTTTTTTGGATACCGTGAAGCAACAATTTAACTATAGATGGTAACATCTATTTAAATGTCATATATATCAAATACAAAGTGGAGAATGTATTCCAGATAGCGAACAGTTAACAATATTTTCACTCCTATATTCTAAGTCCCGTCAACAACAACAACAAAAAAGTCACCATTCGTTATATAAACATTTGACTAACTAAAATCAATTTTAAGGGTTGCAAAATGCGTTTACGAATAAATGATATAGTTAGCAACATGATAGGTATGTCCTCGTAGCGCAGGGGATAGCGCGCCGGACTTCTAATCCGGAGGTCGTGGGTTCGAATCCCACCGAGGATGCAAAACAAAATATTTTTGTTCGTTCCGTCATCACTGTATACATACATCCACTTAGCTATATACATTCTCCTTCTTTAAAATTGATCAATGTGAATTTTGCAAACATAAGAGATGTGAATATTTTTCCACTCGAGATTTTTTTTCTTCAAAAACGCCTGAAAAACTAATGCTGCTTCTTTGTTTAGATTGTAAATTTTGTCGTCTAGATATTTTCAATGAAACGACAAAAAAAAAATCAGCGAATATGGTTGGATTGTCAAAGTACAGCATTATACAACATACATGTACAATCTCACTTGGGTACCTTTTAGATACCAAGCGATAACTTGTTACATGTCGTATATCAAATACAAAGTGGTGAATGTATTCTAGAGAACGAACGGTTAATAACACACACACAAAAATCATCACTATTTATCATTTATTATATAAACATTTCACTATAGCTTTAATCAAATTTAAGGGTTGTTTTAGAATAAATGATATAGTTGACAACATGATAGGGATGTCCGCGTAGTGCAAGGGATAGCGCGCTGGACTTTTGAGCCAGAGGTCGGCGCTTCGAATCCCACCGAGGATGCTAAATATATATTCTTTTGTTCTTTCTGTCATCACTGTATGCTACTAACTACATTGTCCTTCTTCAAAATTGATCAAATTCACAAATTTTCGACCACAAAAGAAGTGAATGTGTTTCCACTCGAGAGCTTTTTTTCAAATACGCCTGAAAAACTATGCTGAAGTTATTTGTTTGTTTGTAAAATTTGTCGTCTAGACATGCATGCTAGATATTTTCAATGATGTGATAAAAAGATCAGCGGATATGGTTGGATCGTAAAACTAGACAATTCAGTATACAATATCAGTACCTTTTTTGGATACCGTGAAGCAACAATTTAACTATAGATGGTAACATCTATTTAAATGTCATATATATCAAATACAAAGTGGAGAATGTATTCCAGATAGCGAACAGTTAACAATATTTTCACTCCTATATTCTAAGTCCCGTCAACAACAACAAACAAAAAAGTCACCATTCGTTATATAAACATTTGACTAACTAAAATCAATTTTAAGGGTTGCAAAATGCGTTTACGAATAAATGATATAGTTAGCAACATGATAGGTATGTCCTCGTAGCGCAGGGGATAGCGCGCCGGACTTCTAATCCGGAGGTCGTGGGTTCGAATCCCACCGAGGATGCAAAACAAAATATTTTTGTTCGTTCCGTCATCACTGTATACATACATCCACTTAGCTATATACATTCTCCTTCTTTAAAATTGATCAATGTGAATTTTGCAAACATAAGAGATGTGAATATTTTTCCACTCGAGATTTTTTTTCTTCAAAAACGCCTGAAAAACTAATGCTGCTTCTTTGTTTAGATTGTAAATTTTGTCGTCTAGATATTTTCAATGAAACGACAAAAAAAAAATCAGCGAATATGGTTGGATTGTCAAAGTACAGCATTATACAACATACATGTACAATCTCACTTGGGTACCTTTTAGATACCAAGCGATAACTTGTTACATGTCGTATATCAAATACAAAGTGGTGAATGTATTCTAGAGAACGAACGGTTAATAACACACACACAAAAATCATCACTATTTATCATTTATTATATAAACATTTCACTATAGCTTTAATCAAATTTAAGGGTTGTTTTAGAATAAATGATATAGTTGACAACATGATAGGGATGTCCGCGTAGTGCAAGGGATAGCGCGCCTGGACTTTTGAGCCAGAGGTCGGCGCTTCGAATCCCACCGAGGATGCTAAATATATATTCTTTTGTTCTTTCTGTCATCACTGTATGCTACTAACT
>NW_027267438.1:0-16880 GCF_963676685.1 Mytilus edulis | reverse complement strand
CAAATTCTAAAATGAACTATTGCCGGCTGGCCAAACTAAGAGATTCTCCACATCGACCATTATACCACAGGTAGAAGTTGGTATTGCCTCTAAAATGGCTCATAGCACTTATGCCCTAGACCCGTACGAGTTAGTCAGAAAAGGATAAGGGGGGTACCCTGGTATATCACAAATTCGAAAATGAACTATTGCCGGCTGGCCAAACGAAAAGATTCTCCACGTGGGCAATGATACCAGAGGAAGAGGTACTTAATTCCTTTAAAATGGCCCATAGCACTTATACCCTAGACCCGTACGAGTTTGTCAGTAGAGGGTTCAAAGGGGGGATATGGAATCCAAGATACAACAAATTCGAACTGAACTATTGCCGGCTGGCCAAACTAAGATATTCTCCACACCGACCATTATACCAGAGGTAGAGGTTGGTATTGCCTCTAAAATGGCCCATAGCACTTATGCCCTAGACCCGTACGAGTTAGGAAGAAAAGGATAAGGGGGGGGGGAGGGGTACCCTGGTATATCACAAATTCGAAAATGAACTATTGCCGGCTGGCCAAACGAAGAGATTCTCCACGTGGGCAATGATACCAGAGGAAGAGGTACTTATTGCCTTTAAAATGGCCCATAGAACTTATACCCTAGACCCGTACGAGTTTGTCAGTAGAGGGTTCGAAGGGGGATATGGAATCCAAGATACAACGAATTCGAACTGAACTATTGCCGGCTGGCCAAACTAAGAGATTCTCCACACCGACCATTATACCAGAGGTAGAGGTTGGTATTGCCTCTAAAATGGCCCATAGCACTTATGCCCTAGACCCGTACGAGTTAGTCAGAAAAGGATAAGGGGGGTACCCTGGTATATCACAAATTCGAAAATGAACTATTGCCGGCTGGCCAAACAAAGAGATTCTCCACGTGGGCAATGATACCAGAGGAAGAGATACTTATTGCCTTTAAAATGGCCCATAGCACTTATACCATAGACCCCTACGAGTTTGTCAGTAGAGGGTTCAAAGGGGGGATATGGAATCCAAGATACAACGAATTCGAACTGAATTATTGCCGGCTGGCCAAACTAAGAGATTCTTCACACCGACCATTATACCAGAGGTAGAGGTTGGTATTGCCTCTAAAATGGCCCATAGAACTTATACCCTAGACCCGTACGAGTTTGTCAGTAGAGGGTTCGAAGGGGGATATGGAATCCAAGATACAACGAATTCGAACTGAACTATTGCCGGCTGCCCAAACTAAGAGATTCTCCACACCGACCATTATACCAGAGGTAGAGGTTGGTATTGCCTCTAAAATGGCCCATAGCACTTTTGCCCTAGACCCGTACGAGTTAGTCAGAAAGGATAAGGGGGTACCCTGGTATATCACAAATTCGAAAATGAACTATTGCCGGCTGGCCAAACGAAGAGATTCTCCACGTGGGCAATGATACCAGAGGAAGAGGTACTTATTGCCTTTAAAATGGCCCATAGCACTTATATCCTAGACCCGTACGAGTTTGTCAGTAGAGGGTTCAAAGGGGGGATATGGAATCCAAGATACATCGAATTCGAACTGAACTATTGCCGGCTGGCCAAACTAAGAGATTCTCCTCACCGACCATTATACCAGAGGTAGAGGTTGGTATTGCCTCTAAAATGGCCCATAGCACTTATGCCCTAGATCCGTACGAGTTAGTCAGAAAAGGATAAGGGGGGTACCCTGGTATATCACAAATTCGAAAATGAACTATTGCCGGCTGGCCAAACTAAGAGATTCTCCACACCGACCATTATACCAGAGGTAGAGGTTGGTATTGCCTCTAAAATGGCCCATAGCACTTATGCCCTAGACCCGTACGAGTTAGTCAGAAAGGATAAGGGGGTACCCTGGTATATCACAAATTCGAAAATGAACTATTGCCGGCTGGCCAAACGAAGAGATTCTCCACGTGGGCAATGATACCAGAGGAAGAGGTACTTATTGCCTTTAAAATGGCCCATAGCACTTATATCCTAGACCCGTACGAGTTTGTCAGTAGAGGGTTCAAAGGGGGGATATGGAATCCAAGATACATCGAATTCGAACTGAACTATTGCCGGCTGGCCAAACTAAGAGATTCTCCTCACCGACCATTATACCAGAGGTAGAGGTTGGTATTGCCTCTAAAATGGCCCATAGCACTTATGCCCTAGATCCGTACGAGTTAGTCAGAAAAGGATAAGGGGGGTACCCTGGTATATCACAAATTCGAAAATGAACTATTGCCGGCTGGCCAAACAAAGAGATTCTCCACGTGGGCAATGATACCAGAGGAAGAGATACTTATTGCCTTTAAAATGGCCCATAGCACTTATACCATAGACCCCTACGAGTTTGTCAGTAGAGGGTTCAAAGGGGGGATATGGAATCCAAGATACAACGAATTCGAACTGAATTATTGCCGGCTGGCCAAACTAAGAGATTCTTCACACCGACCATTATACCAGAGGTAGAGGTTGGTATTGCCTCTAAAATGGCCCATAGCACTTATACCCTAGACCCGTACGAGTTTGTCAGTAGAGGGTTCAAAGGGGGGATATGGAATCCAAGATAAAACGAATTCGAACTGAAGAATTGCCGGCTGCCCAAACTAAGAGATTCTCCACACCGACCATTATACCAGAGGTAGAGGTTGGTATTGCCTCTAAAATGGCCCAGAGCACTTATGCCCCAGACCCGTACGAGTTAGTCAGAAAAGGATAAGGGGGGGTACCCTGGAATATCACAAATTCAAAAATGAACTATTGCCGGCTGGCCAAACGAAGAGATTCTCCACGTGGGCAATGATACCAGAGGAAGAGATACTTATTGCCTTTAAAATGGCCCATAGCGCTTATACCCTAGACCCGTACGAGTTTGTCAGTAGAGGGTTCAAAGGGGGGATATGGTATCCCGGATACAACGAATTCGAACTGAACTATTGCCGGCTGGCCAAACTAAGAGATTCTCCACATCGACCATTATACCAGAGGTAGAGGTTGGTATTGCCTCTAAAATGGCCCATAGCACTTATGCCCTAGACCCGTACGAGTTAGTCAGAAAAGTATAAGGGGGGTACCCTGGTATATCACAAATTCGAAAATGCACTATTGCCGGCTGGCCAAACGAAGAGATTCTCCACGTGGGCAATGATACCAGAGGAAGAGGTACTTATTGCCTTTAAAATGGCCCAGAGCATTTATACCCTAGACCCGTACGATTTTGTCAGAAAAGGGTTAATAGGGGGGATATGGTGTCACGGTATACAACGAATTCGGTCTGAATTATTGCCGGCTGGCCAAACTATGAGATTTTCCACGTGGGCCATTATACCAGTGGTAGAGGTAGGCATTTCCTCTAAAATGGCCTATAACAATCATGCCCTAGACCTGTGCAAATTTGTCAGCAGACGGTTTAAAGGGTGATATAGTATCCCGGTGTACAACGAAGTCAAAATGAAATATTGCCAGCTGACCGACTAAGATAATCTAAACGTGGAACATATTAGCAGATGTAGAGGTAGCCATTGCCTTTAAGATGGGCCATATCACTAACCCTGATTGCGTTGTCAAACATATCAGATGTATGGAATAATGTTGCCTCGAAAATTTACCCATGGTTCTTATGTCCTAGACCCGTTCCTGTTAAACAGCAAAGGGAAGTACTCTTGTATATCACAAAGACCAAACTAAGAGTTTCTCCTTGTGAGCTAACAAAAAGATTAGCGTAGGTGTTTTCTCTAAAAAGGCCCATGTATCGTATATCATAGATCCGTACGTATTGGTAGGAAAAGGGTAAGGGAAGTACTCTTGTATATCAAAATATTCAAACATACTTTTACTTGCTGGTCATTTTAAAGGTAATTAGTACCTTAACCTCTGTATCATGGTCCACGAGGAGAATCTTTTAGTTTGACAAGTCGTCAATAGTTCAATTCGACTTTGAGATATATAAAGGTGCCCATCTTTCTCTTTGCTGACTAGGTCGTACGGTCTAGGGTATAGTAGTATGGGTCATTTTAGAGGCAATTCCTATTTCTTCCTCTGATATAATGACCCCACGTGGAGAATTTCTTAATTTGGCCATCCGGCAATAGTTTCTTTTCTACTTCGTGATGAATCGGAGTACCACAACCCTTGTTATCCCCCTCCTGATAAACTCGTACGGGTCTAGGACATAAGTACTATGGGCCAATATACAACTACTACATATACCTCTTGTGTCATGACCCATGTGGAAAATGTCTTGGTTTGGCCAGCTGGCAATAGTTCATTTCGACTTTGTGATATATAAAGGTACCAACCTTATCATTTCCTGGCTAAGTCGTACGAGTCTAGGGCATTAAAGATTTTTGTCATTTTTGAGGCAATGGATACCTCTCCCTCTGATATAATGACTCGTGTGAATAATTCTTTCTATTCAAGCTCTAATGTCAACATGTCACACATGTTACAATGAATATGGGCAGCGAGAACGTTGCGTTTGTGATTTTGCTCTTAACATACTTGGGCCGCACATGAATTACTTTAAAATAAATGAAAGTGATCACAACATTAATTATTAAAGTTCTTATACTAGTAAAATAAATTACTAGTAAAATTTTAAAGTTTATATGTAAAATATTTAACAGCCCACGGTTTAAATTCATTTTAATGTCCATATGCTAATCACACCGTTATCATTTTACTTTTCACGATTTATATTTAACACATGTTAGTCTATGTTTTTATTTTCGTCTTTTCCTCACTCTGAGCTGCTATATTTTCAAGTTCCAAAGAATTCAAGTTTGATGATTGGTCTAGATATCAAACCAGTTTTTGTTCGAATTATGGCTGATCGTGTAAGTCCATCTTTGCCGTAAAATAATTTGTCAATGATCGCCAAAGTCCAATTTACTTGTCCTGAATCTGAACTACATATTTCCGACGTTAATGTTCTATGTGTTTCGATCTGTGTATCGGTAATATTTCCTAAGCGAATTTATTTATTCCTGCTTCCATCTTTTTATGTAGTTTTTAAGAATTAATGAAAGAAACTTTGATTGTCTAGCCAGTTACTGGTTCATGCGTAGTGTCTTTGGTTCCTGGTTGTAAACTACAGCCTTTAAGGCCGTTATACGGTAGCGTCTTTTCAATATGATAATAAATGTGACGGAGTAAGGGGTTCGTCGTCCGCGTTTGATCCGATGAAACGTATGTTAGTGGGCGATCACTGAGTAAACGTTCTACTTCAGTCATTATCGTGTTGAGTGTTTTATTGTCCATATGTGCTCGTTTAATGCAGTTTTTCGTTATTCCTCTCAATCTCTCCCACCATCCACCGAACAAAATTGTTCCATAAGGATTAAGCTTCTCGGTTACATGATGATTTTGATAAATGTTCAATTTCTTATGCTCTCGCATCATACAAATCATTTACAAATACTAAACGTGATGCATGGAAGAAGTCTAACAAAGCTCTTTGTTAATTAAAGCTCGATATAATATTGTCAACATAAAAGTATTTCTTTAACATTGCTGTCCAGTCTGTTGAATTGCAGTCAAATGTTTACGTATAACAGCATTTAGGATAAACGGAGAGAAAGTTGCTCCAAATTATACTGACTTGAATCTGTTTGCGGTTAGTTGACTATTTGGGTCACCCGGGTTACTACGCATAAGAGAATCTGGTAACATCACGATCCTCTTCATCCAGCCCCATAATAAGTAAGGCTTTTTTCTATACCTGTCGAGACGGCGTATTTGTGCATTCTAAATCGGAGGAAAATTCCGGTTAAATCATTAAAGTTTGGCCAAAGATCCATCAAACAATCATTTAAGCTTAGATTAATAGGTGAAGGTTTGCAGCTACAGTCAAATACATTCTGATTGGCGTGGTTGACGACTTTTTACGGAAATGATGGTGCGGTATGGAATGAACAATTGTTTTGGCTGATCGTTCATCAACTCTCTCGATAAATCTACGTTTTTCTTGTTCATTAATAATTTTTCCGTTTTTCTGTAAAAGTGTAAGTTCACGATTGAGACGCTTAATGACATTTTCTGTTCTCCGTTATTCAATACTTCTGTTGTCTAGAAGGGTGTGGTGTTCCTCCTTACAAGGTAACTTATCAACATATCTTTATGTTTCCATATGGTAACCTCTACCATTTGATTTATATACATCTTGGAATTGTCTGTTTTCAGATTTGTTGTCACTATTATTTATACTAGCAGCTTCAACTTCCATAAATTTCTCCATTATAAAAGTTCTACTCTTCAACTTTGTGACCAACTAATATGTTCATCATTGACGTAAGTGTGTGATCTGGATTTGCAGGTATTCAATTGATGGTGCCGGTTAGAAGGTTACGGATTTCCGACTTTACGGTAGTAGGTCCTGTTCCTCATACTATTCTATCATCGACAATTGACCAGTAATAATCGAATTAGATATAATTCAATAGAGAATCTTCAACCATTGGGTCATGTGAGACCGGATGGTCTAGTTTCAAGCCAAACAAATACTTTAAATTTGTTATATTACGTACATAAGTCTTCATTGGTACAGCTATTTCTGGTACAATCAAAACGTTGATAGGTAATTTGCCGTTGTCTGTGCCATCACTTGTGTCACAAAATCCTGACAAGTTTATGGTTTTCTGTCTGGTAATTGTCAAATCAAGCTCTGTAGCTTATTTTTCTGTGATGAGGGCATTTGTGCGCCCTTGTCAAATAATGTGTTTGTGTAAGTACATTGAATGCCCGAACTTACTTGCGCTACGACAGTTTTTAGTCTGTGTCTGTGAGTGAAGAGCTATACCCGTTTTCTTCGCGTTGTGTTGTGTTTACTGAATTGTGTTACTAGTAATATATTCATTAGTGTTACTCTGTTTTTCATCTTTTTAACCTCGTCTTTGCATAAACTAGTATGCTGCTTTATTTTACATTTCCTGCAACTTTTGTGTGATTTGCAATCAGCTATATTGGGGGTCAAAGACAGTTAAAACATAAACGATGCTGTTTAACAACAGAAATATTTGCTGTTTGATCAATTATCTTAGTGCAATTAACGGGAACATGTGATTCGTTACAAAAGTACACATGATTTTACGTTTATTTGTGTTGATTTATTTTGTACGTACCTTTGCATTGGTGTGAAATGCTGCTGTAGTGGTTTAAGTTTCCGTATGATCAGAGGAATTGCCTCTCTCCATAATGTTGAGTTCTTGAGATAGTATATGTAGTAGTTCATTTAATTGCCAACTATTTGATTCATGGTGTCTTGTAAGATTTATGCGTACGTCCCCGGTAACTTTTTCAATATGATAGGGACCAATAATGGGTCATATGTATTCTCTGTTTGACCAAGGGATTCTAAATCACGTACATATGTTTCAATTTTGTCGTAAAAAATAACGTAAGCTCTTGTATGAAGGTATGTAAAATTAAGCATTCATGTACGTTTGCGTGATGTTGCGAACTTGTGGCATTGTGTTTAGCGTTGATGTTTGTACTTAGATAAATTTTGCTATTGGCTGTATTTTTTTTCTAAATTAAATAAATAATCATCAGATGTTAACGATTTCTGTTTCGAAGGTTATTGGAATCAACAAGTTTTGTGCCGCTCTCCCTTTTTTCGTCGAATTTCTGGAATATTCCGGAGACGGCACTACTATGTCCTGCTAGTATCGATTTCAGCTGTAAATTCATCCTGGTCACTTGACACCAATATCGTTAAGAGGTTCACTTGACACCAATATCGTTAAGAGGTTACATCGGACAACTATATAGCTAACAATAACAAAAGCGAATAGAATGTATGTATATCTATTTTGACTCTTATGTCAACACGTGGACACTTACGTAACATTACAATGATTAACAACAGCGAAAAATTGATCAATTACTCCTTAACATATTGTCTAAGTATCGGTACCCAGTACGATTGTAATACGTAAGTAAGCGTAGCATTGAGTCCGAATAAAGTGAACGCTCGTGTGCGTCTGTCACTATCAGTTTGGTAAGTAAATGATTCGCAGGTAATAAATACGGAAATTTGGTATTCTCTAAAATGATTCCGCTGTGAATCCTTCCATTGCATCTCAAAAAGCTACCGTCATCTATGAAGAGTCACAATTGTCTAGTGCTAGGATATTGCCTTGTGTTTTTATCTCAGATGTTTGGTATATCGGTATATTGGTAGTTAAATATGAACCGCTGAACGTAAGCAGTTACTCAAATCACTTTCCTGAAAATTTCAATATTTCCAATTGTCTATAACGTTATTGATATCATAGTGATCAGTATGAACTTCATTGTTTAGAATTCCTCGTCTTCGTTTTTTTCTGTAATTGTCAATGCCGTTAACTAATTCTGTCTTTTTTTAAAGGACACTATCGATGTATTGATCGACGTCAATTCCTCGTGTTAAGAGATTGGTTGGGTTGCATTCTTTTGGGCAATATCTCCATTAATGTTGATTTTGTAGATTTTGTTATTCCTCGCGCTCGATTCACAATAAATCGTTTAAACAGTTTCGATGATTTAACCAGTGCAATACTATACAGCTATCCGACCAGAAAGCCACGTTTTTTCATTAGAAGGTCGATTTTTACATGAAAAGCTAGTCTAGTTCCAATAACTGCGGCCATAAGTTCTAGTTGCGGTTATGTAAGGGTTTTCACTTGCGCTAATCTGCTTTTCGCAATCACTAACGTAATTTCGGTTCCGTTGTTCAGATAGTCAGTCGCAAAATACGTGTAGTTCAAGGTATACCGAAGATTAGATGAAACAAAGGAGAATACAAAATTTGATCAAGTAGAAGTCATTACAACACTAGGAAAACTTCTGCAAACACAAACATTGTTTTAGGACTTGAATGAACAAATTCTAAAGTTAACGGAACCGGAAGATGTGGTAAATTAGATTATTTCATTCAGATGAATTTTCGGTTAATATGATAACCTTGATTTGACACGTACGTAAGTTCATACAAATGTCCAAAATCCTGCAGTTCCGTCACATTGAATCAAATACTAAAGTACTAGAACGCACACTTTAAATCCAAAAACTATACCGTTTGTTTCAATGCAAAACATAGCATACCTACACAACGCACTGTCGTTTGAAAACCAGTTTGCCCAAGCCATTCTCACAATCAACACGCAATAAAGTACATTTCCTGCAACTTTTAATCAGAGTAACGTACCAAAACTTACGCTTCCAACTTTCGAAGGCACGATTTCAGAATGGCAAACCTTCTGGGACTCATGTGAGTCGTCCGTACATCTTAACTAGTTACTTACAAATATACAAAAGTGTAACTGCTTGAAAGCTCATGAAGTAGAACACGAAGCACTAGATTTAGAAATTCCTTCGCCTATAAATCAGTAAACAAGCTTACGAAGTTTTTTACGATCAAATTGGAGGTAGCGTCAGGTCTAGAAACTTTGGGTAAGACACATGAAACATACGGCACACTACTTCTTCCCATTATTGTCAACGAATTACCCGTTGAAGTCAGAAAATATCTCGCGCGAGGACATAGAACAAAAACGTTGGTATAACGGACCTCCCTGAAAGCATATTAGACGATATCGTTATACCGGACACAGGACAAAAGAGTCGACATCCGAAATTGGGTGAAATCTAAATTTTACAAGAATATTGAGACTAGACCTAGCGTTTAATGTCACGAAATACATCCACCAACTCATTGCAGTAAATAGTTATCAAAGGTACCAGGATTATAATTTTGTACGCCAGAAGCGCGTTTCTTCTACATAAGACTCATCAGTGACGCTCATATCAAAATATTTATAAAGCCAAACAAGTACAAAGTTGAAGAGCATTGAGGATCCAAAATTCCAAAAAATTGTGCCAAATACGGCTAAGTTAAAAAACAGCCGACACATAATGCCGTATGAACAAATTTGTTATCTTTAACTACCTTGGTATACACAGACTAAACGAATGTAAATCTAAACGCACATTGTAATGAGAAAAACCACACAAACTAATGTAATGCACCGTTAAACCCACTATCTTCGAATTCGCCCAACGTTCAACTCGTGAATGACATTGATGATACGGAACATAATACTACTATTTTGTATTCTCAACGGACAGAATTGCAATCGAATGTACTTTTGAAAACTGCCGTGGCACAAGTAGGCTCAAATCAGTTCTTTATCGATACGGATATTCTTTTTGACGAAGGAGGGCAAACATCTTTTGAAACGCAAAACTTAACTAAATTAACAGATAGCGGGAACATAAATAATATATTAATCGGCATTTGGAGGTGCAGAGAAAAACGTGAGACACATAGAAAAGTCAACAATCTATCTGAAAACCGATGTAGGACACGTATTGTCAATCAAAGTACTGATAGTACAGATGATCGGCATGCCTATACAGAATCACATACGTAATATTGATACACAGAACGGTTATTTGCGTGGTTTAAAGATAGCGCACACGGTGACAAAGCACGATTCATTCGAGATATCGTTGCTGGTAGGCGCATATTACTACGGGGACGTTGTTAAAGATTATATAGTCCGTGTAAACGATCCGACCGCCGTGAAATCCAATATCGGATAAATGCTTTCGGTACTTACATACGGTAAGAAAACAAACACGTCGAAGACTAGTATGTGTAATGTTCTAGTATCACACAAAGTTACAGAATTCAATCTGGAGAGATTTTGGAATTTAGATTCAATAGGAATAAATAGTAGGGAGGTAGACGAAGACGACAACGCATATATTTAAGTCTATCAGGACAGATCAATTGAGTTCTGAGAAAACAAATATTCCGCTATGTTACCTTGAAAACGTGATGAATTGCCTATAAATTAAGCAGTCACGAACAGAAGGACAGAAACGTCCTTCAAAGACTTACTCAAAACTCAGATATGTTAAAGAAGTACGGGAACATTATACAAGAACAGGAACGAAGAGGATTCATAGAGAAGGTAGATGAAACAGATGAACTTAAGACAAGTATCACTACATTCCTTATCATCCTATACAGAAGGAATCAAGCACTATGCCTATCAAAATTGTTTACGACTGCATTTGTCGACATCGCATAATTCGCAAAGTTTGAATGACTGATTTGTATGTGGACAACATTCTGTTAAGTTTACAGAACGAGGGTGGGCTGACTATAAGGAAGGGAGATCAATTGATGGAGGAAACTGGATTCTATCTACGATCCTGGACGTCAAACCGTGTGGATATACGTAAGCTAGCTAAAAACGGAAAAAAAGTACTACTATATGCGGACAAAACACAAAAGTACTTGGTATGTTATGGAATAGCTGATTCGATGATCTGATGTACCAGAAATTAATACGGCCACTTTGTGAAAAATTGTGCATATCATGCTACACAGGAATAAAATTTGGCATAGACTCAGCTCAGCTGTTACTCTTTTATTCAAGATAAGGAGGCATTTGAAAAAATGTCTCACATCCGGTAAAAATCTTAAATGGCCGACATCATACTTAAATCATCCAAATATCAGAGGCTAGTGTAAGTGTGTGAAAAGCGGTTTTTATCATGCTGATATAATAATATTTGGAACAAACCTTTGTTATGTACTACTTTTGGATATTTTATATAGATAAGATGTCTTTTAAAACCCTACTTTCGGTAAAATCCGACATGGCGGACATTGTACTAAAATAAGATTATTTTTAAAGGAGGGTATTACTACTATCATTAAATTGTTCAGGAACCTTTCTTTGATAGCTGCTAATGGATACAATACATAAGACATATGTCTTTAAAAGCATTACTTCCGGTTATAGTCAAACTGGCGGACATGAAACATCATTATTTTACTTTAATATTCAACTTTATTTCAAAATGTAAAGAAACTGGGTTTTTTTTTGTGCTGGTCAGTTACCATTTGGTTTTGGCTTTAAGTTATCTTCTAAACCACCTATTGTATTCTATAGATAATGATTAAATACAAAGCCTAACACTTCCGGTATTTAAAACCAATTTGGAGTAAATTTCAAAGATGAGTCCTCAGTCCATATCTTCGAAATAGAGGTTTTATTTGGATAGATTGATGAAAATAAGATAAAATCACTGTAGTACTAAAACATCTCTAAAAGTACAGATCATCATTTATGGCCGCAAATATTCACAATGGGAAAGCTGATTTTCCCTCATTTACTAAGACAGCGGCGGTATTGGTTTTTACATCAATAATGTACAAGCTCCTGATAAGGTGAAGAGGCCTAACAAAGAGTTGTCCAAAGAAGTTCCAATGTTTCATATTTTCCCCGCCATTATAAACGTCTGGAATAGTAAGCATAGAAACCAAATCTCAAGCTTGTTACTCATCCACACCCGCCATGGTATATTGCACGTTTTACATGATGAAAAACATTAGACCGAGTCGTTCAAATATCATCAATAAGTCTTTCCACTTTCAAAAACATGTTTTCTTGCTGTCGTAAACCCCATCTGATAAGTTTGTTCGATCTTACTACAAAACTACGTATCGTTTTATCAATGTCATTATCAAATCCATATCTGGTGATGTTGGTTGATCAATCATCATTCTAAATCATTAAGTCACATCTTCAAACGCCATCCATGTCAACAACGAAGTTCCCTTTCAAGTAAACGTGGCACTTGAAAGGTCACGGATAGATTATATCTAAGGCTTTTTCCACTTCCAAATACAAGCCAATGTTCATCTGCCCCCATGTCACGGAATAATGACACAGCAATGACAGCAGCATCAGTATCGACTGTTCAAGTCATGAGTCAGTTAAGTCTGTGAATCACTGCATCAGACACAAGTTTTTTTTTATATTGATTCTATAGTATAAGCCTATTCATTTTAACATGGGGCTAAACTTGAAACACCATCATGTGGTGAATAACACAAAACATCCTGAGCATTTGTAGCTACAACTAACTCTTCCTCCAAAATCTATTGATCAAGCGCCTGTGAATAAAAACTAAAAGTTCTTTCTTAATGTCGCCATCTCTCAGAAAACTTTACCAATTTTGAGATTTGATTCGACTCTGGATTCGTCTTTGTATTCTCTTACCCCCTAAGTGTATTTCTTTTTTCTGGTGGCAGCATTCAAACTACCGGTATTGTCTATATATGCATTCATCCACTGTTACAGTTTCAAGTTGTTTCATAACGAGTATGCTGATAGGGTATTATGCCCTTATCTTAAAAAGCATGAAACTATTATGATAAAGTCTTGGATGCATATGACAGTAGTAGCAACACATGTTCAGGGATAGTCTATCTTTACCGCCGTGATGCGTTTCAAGTTAAACACCATATTAATACATATGTATTAAAAGGCTGACACTAGAATCATGGTGCATGTGTCTGATGCAGTGAAACACGAAATTAAACAAGTCATTATTCGAACAGTCGTTACTGATGATGCTGTCATTACTGTTTCGCTATTTCGTGACATAGGGGTAGACGAACTATGGATTGTGTTTAAGAGGAGGAAAAGCTTTGGATAAATATATATAAATGACCTTCCAAATGCACTCGCGATTAGGGATCACACACAAATATTGTGATCCATTTTTCCGGTTGTGATACGGTTCTCTGTTTTCTTGAAAAGGGGGGAAAAAGACTGTTTGGGAGACATTGATAGCATTTGAAGATGTGACTTTAACTTAAAGAATGATAATTGATCCGCCTAAATCACCGGTGTTTACTGTAAGATAGTAAAAAATAATCATATGGGGTTAGCATGGTTAACAAAGCAAGAAATATCTATTTACGCAAAAGGGTAGGTTAATTGAGGTTATCAACTTAGTCTAGTCTTTTTCCAAGCATGCAAAATGTACAATATACTAAGACACGTGTTTAGGGGACGAGCCTGAAATTGGCTCGTACTGATACAAGTCCAGCCGCTAATGGATGACGACGGGACAAAGAGGATCACTTTTAAAAAACTCTTTCTGAGGGCTCATCATGTTGTCAGAAGCTTGCACATTGTGGATGTAAGAAAGGTTGTCGCGGTTGTTTTTATGAGGAAAATCAAGTCTCCCGTGCCCTGCGTCGTGTGCATGTGGTGGTAACTGGGAATTTACAAGGTTTTTTTTTGCCAAATAGTGGTAATTTTTAAAAGGTTTAGTACTTAAGTGATTTTATTTTGATTAAATCAATCTATCCAAAGCTCTACATCGAACATATGGAGTGAGGACTCATCTTTGACATTATACGCACTATTGGTTTTTTTTTACCGGAAGTGTTAACTTTGTATTTAAAATATTAACTACAGGAATATGATAAGTGGTTTAGAGGATAAATTAAAACCTAAAGTTGATGACCACCACAAAAAAAAAACCACTTTCTTCACATTTTGAAAAAAAAAGATAGATATCAAAATAAAAAAATGACATATTTATGTCCTCCATTTTGAATATTACCGGAAGAAAGGATTTATAAGACATATATCTTATACATTGTATTCCTTGGAAGCATCAAAGAAATGTTCCTGTACAATTTAATGATAGTAACAATACGTTAAAACACATTTCAATCCCCTCCTAAAAAATAAGCTTATTTTAGTCAATGTCCGCCATATTGGATTCTACCGAAAGTAGGGTTTTTAGAGACATTTTATCTATATAATATATCCAAAAGTATTACATAACAAAGGTTTGTACCAAATATTATTATAGCAGCATGCTGATAGATCCTTTTCACACATTGTGGATTCATTATTATTCGAGGGATACCAATTTTTCGTGGATTTTGTTGGTACACGGCAAACCACGAAATTTGATGTTCAACGAATGACAAATTTTACAAAGGCTTGTACTAGTATGCAGACTTCGGTAAAACCACGAAGTTAAATATCCACGAATATGTGAGTTTCCCTGAATCCACGAAAATTGGTTACCCACGAAAATAAATGAATCACAGTACTAGCCTTCTATATTGGGCCGATTAAAGTATCGAGGGGTTAATGCATCAACCACGTAACTGAAAATTTTGCAGTTTTGAGATTTATTGATTTGTTTAGCACTAAAGTATTAAATGATATTACCTAAATTTTTTAGAGCAATTGGTTATAAAATAAATTTTTATTGACATGTTCATCAATCTATTATAAGTTTGATAACGAAAGTTTGCCAACATGAACGACTTATCTCGTATTACTATTAGAATGAACGTTTTATTCTTATAATTAAATAGCTTGCACCAAGCGCCCCAACAAAAATATCTAACGATGAGGTGTGTCGCATTCCTATAAACAAACAAATGTTTGAAAATGCATATGCCTCAACACTGTAACAAGTACAATCTTCATATTGCAATTGACATTTTGATTTATTTATTTCAACACCTAAAACCATTTCCCCCACAACATCAGATAATGTTTTGCAGCTGTTAAAAGAAATGTGAATATCAGCAGGTTATCAAACAAGCAAGGTCAACTAAGTGTTACTGGCATGACCTCATATTAGATAATATAAACATCAACTGAGATTAAACCAAGTAATTGTTTTGATTGATGACGGGTGTTTGACACGGAATTTTGATATTCAGCAAAAAAACTGCAAATTAGAAAAAAAGTTTGTATATTTTGTTAAAAAATAATGCATATTATTGAAATAATTGATTAATTTTTAATTCCATTATACTTAACTTTTACATTTTATTATACGTTTTTAATTAAAATTGATATTATTACAAAACATATTTACGGTACAATTCATTTTCATTATACCTGTTTCCTAAGTGAAAAATATTTAAAAAGATATTAAATTTAATATGTTTGTATCTTCCTTAATTTCATTAGTACCAATAAGCGCATGTGTTTTTTTGTTTTTGCAGTAGCATCTATATTATTTGAGACAAGAGAAAAAGAAAAGGGAATTTAAAATGTATGCCTAAATGTTTCATTTGGTAAGTTAATACGGAAAAAGTATTACATTGAAAAATGAATCAATTATTTTATGTAACATACAAATTAAGTATATTTTTTTAAAATGCAAAAAATAATCGTAGCATAGTTTTTTTTTTCAGAGATAAATATGCTGAATCAGTATGTAAGAAAATATATATCTATTTACTTTTTATTTTTAAGCATTTCGAATACAAAACACTTGTACGTGCTTTTCTCATATAAATAAAAAAAAATGTTATAATTAATAATTATCTAATAATACTAGATTATGTTTTATAGGAAAAATGTTTGAATGAAAATATCTGAATGATATTTCGTATCTGTTGTAGATATACAAAATATGGCAGACATACAGTGGTCCTCAGATGATGACTTGGAGGAAATTTTGAATGCAATTGAACTTGATGAAACAAGTGGTGACCAAAAAGAAGAAGCTGTGAGTTTTGATAATACTAGTAGTGTTAACAGAACTGGACAGACTGATACGGAACACTGTAAAACCTTATTCGGAATCAACTATCCAACAGGCTGATGTCACTGTAAACCTTGATACGGAATCAACTATCCAACAGGCTGATGTCACTGTAAACCCTGATACGGAACCAACTATCCACAGGCTGATGTCACTGAAAACCCTGATACGGAATCAACTATTCCAACAGGCTGATGTCACTGAAAACCCCTGATACGAATCAACTATCCAACAGGTTGATGTAACTGAAAACCCTGATACGGAATCAACTATCAACAGGCTGATGTCACTGTAAATCTTGATACGGAATCAACTATCCGACAGGCTGATGTCACTGTAAACCCTGATACAGAACCAACTATCCAACAGGTTGATGTCACTGAAAACCCTGATACGGAATCAACTATCAACAGGCTGATGTCACTGTAAACCCTGATACGGAATCAACAATTCAACATGCTGATGTCACTGTGAACCCTGATA
>NW_027267437.1:17500-20567 GCF_963676685.1 Mytilus edulis | reverse complement strand
CTATAATTCTTGAATGGTTATAGATACAGAAAATTTAAGCAGTGAAAAATGTTAAATACTTCAAGGGGCAACTTTTTCACATTATGACTATATTGATTTTACCATCATGTAAGGGACATAACTCCCATCGATGGTTTTTAAAAAGCCATTTTTAGGCAAAACTCTTAAACAAAAGGTCCTTGACCCATAGGGTCTTTTGCAATGACCTTGTGGAGCAATGACCTTGACGAAGGTCACAAGGTCAAAGGTCAAGGTCATCAAATTATGTGGTTTTGGCACTATTTAAACAGTTTTATGTGTGTTTGAATTTCAACCAACCAACCAACCAACCAACCAACCAACCAACCAACCAATCAATCAATCAATCAATGTTTCCGTTTCATGTGTTTGATACGGGATTCAAGGTCTCTTTTTTTTCGCTTGTTTTAATTGAGCCTATCAAACGTGTTTAACCAACATGTTTAACAAATATGTTTAACTAACGTGTTTAACCAACAACCAACCAACCAACCAACCAACCAACCAACCAACCAACCAATCAATCAATCAATCAATCAATCAATGCATGTTTCCGTTTCATGTGTTAAATACGGGATCCAAGATGTTTTTTTTTTCGCTCGTTTAAATTGAGCCTATCTAACGTGTTTAACCAGCCAACGTGTTTAACCAACGTGTTTAACCAACATGTTTAACCAACCAACCAACCAACCAACCAACCAACCACCCAACCAATCAATCAATCAATCAATGCATGTTTCCGTTTCATGTGTTAAATACGGGATCCAAGATGGTTTTTTTCGCTCGTTTAAATTGAGCCTATCTAACGTGTTAACCAGCAAACGTGTTTAACCAACGTGTTTAACCAACGTGTTTAACCAACTTACCAACCAACCAACCAACCAACCAATCAATCAATCAATGCATGTTTGCGTTTCATGTGTTAAATACGGGATCCAAGATGGTTTTTTTCGCTTGTTTAAATTGAGCCTATCTAACGTGTTTAACCAGCCAACGTGTTTAACCAACGTGTTTAACCAACATGTTTAACCAACCAACCAACCACCCAACCAACCAACCAATCAATCAATCAATCAATCAATGCATGTTTCCGTTTCATGTGTTAAATACGGGATCCAAGATGGTTTTTTTTTCGCTTGTTTAAATTGAGCCTATCCAACGTGTTTAACCAGCCAACGTGTTTAACCATTATGTTTAACCAAGGTGTTTAACCAATATGTTTAACCAAGGTGTTTAACCAATATGTTTAACCAACATGTTTAACCAACGTGTTTAACCAACCAACCAATCAATCAATCAATCAATGCATGTTTCCGTTTCATGTGTTAAATACGGGATCCAATTTTGAGCCTATCCAATGGGTTTAACCAACGTGTTTAACCAACCAACCAAACAACCAATCAATCAATCAATGCATGTTTCCGTTTCATGTGTTAAAAACGGGATCCGAGATGGGTTTTTTTCGTTTGTTAAAATTGAGCCTATCAAACGTGTTTAACCAGCCAACGTGTTTAAACTACGTGTTTAACCGACATGTTTAACCAACGTGTTTAACCAACCAACCAACCAATAAATAAATCAATGCATGTTTCCGTTTCATGTGTTAAATACGGGATCCAAGATGTTTTTTTTTCGCTTGTTTAAATTGAGCCTATCAAACGTGTTTAACCAGCCAACGTGTTTAACCAACGTGTTAAATCAACATGTTTAACCAACGTGTTTAACCAACCAACCAATCAATCACTTAATGTATGTTTCCGTGTCATGCGTTTAATACGGGATGCAAGGTCTCTTGAGGTCTTTTTCCCCTTGTTCTAAGTGACCCTATCAAACGTGTTTAATCAACCAACCAACAAACCAACCAACCAACCAACCAATCAATCAACCAACTAATCAATCAATCAATATGCATGACTGTTTATTTATGACAGTTTATTGAAGAAACAAACTCTCAATTATTCAAGAACATTTTTATTTTATTATTGTTCTTACGTCTCTTCTGAAAAAAAATCCACATATTCTCTGAAACTACAAGTCCAATCGACCTGAAAATTTGCAGTCAGCAGGGCATACATGTACTGAAGGTTCATAAAAAAAACTTTTTGCAGATATCTCTCAAGACTTTTCCTAGAAAAAAGAAATGGCAATGCAGTAAAAATCGCTTGCTAGGTCCGTCAATCTCAGTAAAAACCTACAATAAAATGTCCGCTCCGAGATTGAAATACTAATCTGTGTTACAAACAGGTGCTGAAAAATGGACATTATCAAAAAATAATCATTAAATGTGTTTTAAAGTTACACCGGATCGATTAAATCCAAAACATGCACTGCTGTTGAACTGTGATCAAAATGTCAATTTCCTACAATGACAAAAGAAATTACATTGTGTACATTCCATCTCTAGACTTGTTGTCTGTTCAAGGTCCCGACCTAAAAAGAAATTAAAAGACTAAGTTTTTCTTAATATAAACCCGCGTCACGTGATGTCTCCTCAATCTTGCGCGCGCGCTGTATCTAAAATAAAAGAAAAACTTTCCAAACTAAACATGAAACTTCTCCGGTAACATAATAATATAGACCCAATACCAAAGCAAACAAACAAACAAATAAACAAATACCCCCCCCCCCCCTTTTTTCCAAATCAATCAATAAAAAATCAATTACCCATTCATCAGAGGGGAAAGACTGCCTAACAATTGTTTTCAAAACAATTGCTTTATATTTGTTTTTCTTCTGATTATTAGGTCTTTCCACTTTTCTGTGGAAAGCCTATTGTATTTGTTCTGATTATTAAGTCTTTTCACTTTTCTGTGGAAAGACTTATTGTATTTGTTCTGATTATTATTATTATTAAGTCTTTCCACTTTTCTGTGGAAAGACTTATTGTTTTTGTTCTGATTATTATTATTATTATTATTATTTTTTTTTTTCCGCCAAATTTTGTTCTTGCGATAAATGTTTGCTTCGCA
The DNA here is from genome assembly GCF_963676685.1 of Mytilus edulis. Classification (NCBI taxonomy): domain Eukaryota; kingdom Metazoa; phylum Mollusca; class Bivalvia; order Mytilida; family Mytilidae; genus Mytilus; species Mytilus edulis. The sequence goes on along the minus strand of NW_027267437.1, from coordinate 17,580 downwards.
ATATGTCGCTTAGATATTTCTCATATTGTATCGTATAGTTTATGCGCTTTTAAATTTCACCCTGCTAAGACGAACAATTT
>NW_027267437.1:0-10000 GCF_963676685.1 Mytilus edulis | reverse complement strand
TCAATGCATGTTTCCGTTTCATGTGTTAAATACGGGATCCAAGATGTTTTTTTTTTCGCTCGTTTAAATTGAGCCTATCTAACGTGTTTAACCAGCCAACGTGTTTAACCAACGTGTTTAACCAACATGTTTAACCAACCAACCAACCAACCAACCAACCACCCAACCAATCAATCAATCAATCAATGCATGTTTCCGTTTCATGTGTTAAATACGGGATCCAAGATGGTTTTTTTCGCTCGTTTAAATTGAGCCTATCTAACGTGTTAACCAGCAAACGTGTTTAACCAACGTGTTTAACCAACGTGTTTAACCAACTTACCAACCAACCAACCAACCAACCAATCAATCAATCAATGCATGTTTGCGTTTCATGTGTTAAATACGGGATCCAAGATGGTTTTTTTCGCTTGTTTAAATTGAGCCTATCTAACGTGTTTAACCAGCCAACGTGTTTAACCAACGTGTTTAACCAACTTACCAACCAACCAACCAACCAACCAATCAATCAATCAATGCATGTTTGCGTTTCATGTGTTAAATACGGGATCCAAGATGGTTTTTTTCGCTTGTTTAAATTGAGCCTATCTAACGTGTTTAACCAGCCAACGTGTTTAACCAACGTGTTTAACCAACATGTTTAACCAACCAACCAACCACCCAACCAACCAACCAATCAATCAATCAATCAATCAATGCATGTTTCCGTTTCATGTGTTAAATACGGGATCCAAGATGGTTTTTTTTTTCGCTTGTTTAAATTGAGCCTATCCAACGTGTTTAACCAGCCAACGTGTTTAACCATTATGTTTAACCAAGGTGTTTAACCAATATGTTTAACCAAGGTGTTTAACCAATATGTTTAACCAACATGTTTAACCAACGTGTTTAACCAACCAACCAATCAATCAATCAATCAATGCATGTTTCCGTTTCATGTGTTAAATACGGGATCCAATTTTGAGCCTATCCAATGGGTTTAACCAACGTGTTTAACCAACCAACCAAACAACCAATCAATCAATCAATGCATGTTTCCGTTTCATGTGTTAAAAACGGGATCCGAGATGGGTTTTTTTCGTTTGTTAAAATTGAGCCTATCAAACGTGTTTAACCAGCCAACGTGTTTAAACTACGTGTTTAACCGACATGTTTAACCAACGTGTTTAACCAACCAACCAACCAATAAATAAATCAATGCATGTTTCCGTTTCATGTGTTAAATACGGGATCCAAGATGTTTTTTTTTCGCTTGTTTAAATTGAGCCTATCAAACGTGTTTAACCAGCCAACGTGTTTAACCAACGTGTTAAATCAACATGTTTAACCAACGTGTTTAACCAACCAACCAATCAATCACTTAATGTATGTTTCCGTGTCATGCGTTTAATACGGGATGCAAGGTCTCTTGAGGTCTTTTTCCCCTTGTTCTAAGTGACCCTATCAAACGTGTTTAATCAACCAACCAACAAACCAACCAACCAACCAACCAATCAATCAACCAACTAATCAATCAATCAATATGCATGACTGTTTATTTATGACAGTTTATTGAAGAAACAAACTCTCAATTATTCAAGAACATTTTTATTTTATTATTGTTCTTACGTCTCTTCTGAAAAAAAATCCACATATTCTCTGAAACTACAAGTCCAATCGACCTGAAAATTTGCAGTCAGCAGGGCATACATGTACTGAAGGTTCATAAAAAAACTTTTTGCAGATATCTCTCAAGACTTTTCCTAGAAAAAAGAAATGGCAATGCAGTAAAAATCGCTTGCTAGGTCCGTCAATCTCAGTAAAAACCTACAATAAAATGTCCGCTCCGAGATTGAAATACTAATCTGTGTTACAAACAGGTGCTGAAAAATGGACATTATCAAAAAATAATCATTAAATGTGTTTTAAAGTTACACCGGATCGATTAAATCCAAAACATGCACTGCTGTTGAACTGTGATCAAAATGTCAATTTCCTACAATGACAAAAGAAATTACATTGTGTACATTCCATCTCTAGACTGATTGTCTGTTCAAGGTCCCGACCTAAAAAGAAATTAAAAGACTAAGTTTTTCTTAATATAAACCCGCGTCACGTGATGTCTCCTCAATCTTGCGCGCGCGCTGTATCTAAAATAAAAGAAAAACTTTCCAAACTAAACATGAAACTTCTCCGGTAACATAATAATATAGACCCAATACCAAAGCAAACAAACAAACAAATAAACAAATACCCCCCCCCCCCTTTTTTCCAAATCAATCAATAAAAAATCAATTACCCATTCATCAGAGGGGAAAGACTGCCTAACAATTGTTTTCAAAACAATTGCTTTATATTTGTTTTTCTTCTGATTATTAGGTCTTTCCACTTTTCTGTGGAAAGCCTATTGTATTTGTTCTGATTATTAAGTCTTTCCACTTTTCTGTGGAAAGACTTATTGTATTTGTTCTGATTATTATTATTATTAAGTCTTTCCACTTTTCTGTGGAAAGACTTATTGTTTTTGTTCTGATTATTATTATTATTATTATTATTTTTTTTTTTCCGCCAAATTTTGTTCTTGCGATAAATGTTTGCTTCGCAATATGTCGCTTAGATATTTCTCATATTGTATCGTATAGTTTATGCGCTTTTAAATTTCACCCTGCTAAGACGAACAATTTTCTCTGTAAGAGTTATCTCCCTATTCACTGTTTATCATGTGTGTGCATCTCCTTCGTAACAAAAAAAGATAGCGACAAAATTCTTTTTACAAATTGTTCGTTACATCCTCAGAAAATTTTGGCTAATTTGGATCGAAGCGATTCGATGAAATTTTATTGGAGTTATCTATCTTTACGGAATAAATTTGTCGGTATGTTTTTTTAACTCATAAACCGTTAACCGTATAACCCTGGAATGTTTTTATTTGAGTCCCCTGGGTCCTAACTTAGAAAATTAGGTCAAGGTCAAAGGTCAAGGTCATATTTTAGATTTTCATATCTCTTTGATTTCCCTATAATTCTTGAATGGTTATAGATACAGAAAATTTAAGCAGTGAAAAATGTTAAATACTTCAAGGGGCAACTTTTTCACATTATGACTATATTGATTTTACCATCATGTAAGGGACATAACTCCCATCGATGGTTTTTAAAAAGCCATTTTTAGGCAAAACTCTTAAACAAAAGGTCCTTGACCCATAGGGTCTTTTGCAATGACCTTGTGGAGCAATGACCTTGACGAAGGTCACAAGGTCAAAGGTCAAGGTCATCAAATTATGTGGTTTTGGCACTATTTAAACAGTTTTATGTGTGTTTGAATTTCAACCAACCAACCAACCAACCAACCAACCAACCAACCAACCAATCAATCAATCAATCAATGTTTCCGTTTCATGTGTTTGATACGGGATTCAAGGTCTCTTTTTTTTCGCTTGTTTTAATTGAGCCTATCAAACGTGTTTAACCAACATGTTTAACAAATATGTTTAACTAACGTGTTTAACCAACAACCAACCAACCAACCAACCAACCAACCAACCAACCAACCAATCAATCAATCAATCAATCAATCAATGCATGTTTCCGTTTCATGTGTTAAATACGGGATCCAAGATGTTTTTTTTTTCGCTCGTTTAAATTGAGCCTATCTAACGTGTTTAACCAGCCAACGTGTTTAACCAACGTGTTTAACCAACATGTTTAACCAACCAACCAACCAACCAACCAACCAACCACCCAACCAATCAATCAATCAATCAATGCATGTTTCCGTTTCATGTGTTAAATACGGGATCCAAGATGGTTTTTTTCGCTCGTTTAAATTGAGCCTATCTAACGTGTTAACCAGCAAACGTGTTTAACCAACGTGTTTAACCAACGTGTTTAACCAACTTACCAACCAACCAACCAACCAACCAATCAATCAATCAATGCATGTTTGCGTTTCATGTGTTAAATACGGGATCCAAGATGGTTTTTTTCGCTTGTTTAAATTGAGCCTATCTAACGTGTTTAACCAGCCAACGTGTTTAACCAACGTGTTTAACCAACATGTTTAACCAACCAACCAACCACCCAACCAACCAACCAATCAATCAATCAATCAATCAATGCATGTTTCCGTTTCATGTGTTAAATACGGGATCCAAGATGGTTTTTTTTTCGCTTGTTTAAATTGAGCCTATCCAACGTGTTTAACCAGCCAACGTGTTTAACCATTATGTTTAACCAAGGTGTTTAACCAATATGTTTAACCAAGGTGTTTAACCAATATGTTTAACCAACATGTTTAACCAACGTGTTTAACCAACCAACCAATCAATCAATCAATCAATGCATGTTTCCGTTTCATGTGTTAAATACGGGATCCAATTTTGAGCCTATCCAATGGGTTTAACCAACGTGTTTAACCAACCAACCAAACAACCAATCAATCAATCAATGCATGTTTCCGTTTCATGTGTTAAAAACGGGATCCGAGATGGGTTTTTTTCGTTTGTTAAAATTGAGCCTATCAAACGTGTTTAACCAGCCAACGTGTTTAAACTACGTGTTTAACCGACATGTTTAACCAACGTGTTTAACCAACCAACCAACCAATAAATAAATCAATGCATGTTTCCGTTTCATGTGTTAAATACGGGATCCAAGATGTTTTTTTTTCGCTTGTTTAAATTGAGCCTATCAAACGTGTTTAACCAGCCAACGTGTTTAACCAACGTGTTAAATCAACATGTTTAACCAACGTGTTTAACCAACCAACCAATCAATCACTTAATGTATGTTTCCGTGTCATGCGTTTAATACGGATGCAAGGTCTCTTGAGGTCTTTTTCCCCTTGTTCTAAGTGACCCTATCAAACGTGTTTAATCAACCAACCAACAAACCAACCAACCAACCAACCAATCAATCAACCAACTAATCAATCAATCAATATGCATGACTGTTTATTTATGACAGTTTATTGAAGAAACAAACTCTCAATTATTCAAGAACATTTTTATTTTATTATTGTTCTTACGTCTCTTCTGAAAAAAAATCCACATATTCTCTGAAACTACAAGTCCAATCGACCTGAAAATTTGCAGTCAGCAGGGCATACATGTACTGAAGGTTCATAAAAAAACTTTTTGCAGATATCTCTCAAGACTTTTCCTAGAAAAAAGAAATGGCAATGCAGTAAAAATCGCTTGCTAGGTCCGTCAATCTCAGTAAAAACCTACAATAAAATGTCCGCTCCGAGATTGAAATACTAATCTGTGTTACAAACAGGTGCTGAAAAATGGACATTATCAAAAAATAATCATTAAATGTGTTTTAAAGTTACACCGGATCGATTAAATCCAAAACATGCACTGCTGTTGAACTGTGATCAAAATGTCAATTTCCTACAATGACAAAAGAAATTACATTGTGTACATTCCATCTCTAGACTTGTTGTCTGTTCAAGGTCCCGACCTAAAAAGAAATTAAAAGACTAAGTTTTTCTTAATATAAACCCGCGTCACGTGATGTCTCCTCAATCTTGCGCGCGCGCTGTATCTAAAATAAAAGAAAAACTTTCCAAACTAAACATGAAACTTCTCCGGTAACATAATAATATAGACCCAATACCAAAGCAAACAAACAAACAAATAAACAAATACCCCCCCCCCCCCTTTTTTCCAAATCAATCAATAAAAAATCAATTACCCATTCATCAGAGGGGAAAGACTGCCTAACAATTGTTTTCAAAACAATTGCTTTATATTTGTTTTTCTTCTGATTATTAGGTCTTTCCACTTTTCTGTGGAAAGCCTATTGTATTTGTTCTGATTATTAAGTCTTTCCACTTTTCTGTGGAAAGACTTATTGTATTTGTTCTGATTATTATTATTATTAAGTCTTTCCACTTTTCTGTGGAAAGACTTATTGTTTTTGTTCTGATTATTATTATTATTATTATTATTTTTTTTTTTCCGCCAAATTTTGTTCTTGCGATAAATGTTTGCTTCGCAATATGTCGCTTAGATATTTCTCATATTGTATCGTATAGTTTATGCGCTTTTAAATTTCACCCTGCTAAGACGAACAATTTTCTCTGTAAGAGTTATCTCCCTATTCACTGTTTATCATGTGTGTGCATCTCCTTCGTAACAAAAAAAGATAGCGACAAAATTCTTTTTACAAATTGTTCGTTACATCCTCAGAAAATTTTGGCTAATTTGGATCGAAGCGATTCGATGAAATTTTATTGGAGTTATCTATCTTTACGGAATAAATTTGTCGGTATGTTTTTTTAACTCATAAACCGTTAACCGTATAACCCTGGAATGTTTTTATTTGAGTCCCCTGGGTCCTAACTTAGAAAATTAGGTCAAGGTCAAAGGTCAAGGTCATATTTTAGATTTTCATATCTCTTTGATTTCCCTATAATTCTTGAATGGTTATAGATACAGAAAATTTAAGCAGTGAAAAATGTTAAATACTTCAAGGGGCAACTTTTTCACATTATGACTATATTGATTTTACCATCATGTAAGGGACATAACTCCCATCGATGGTTTTTAAAAAGCCATTTTTAGGCAAAACTCTTAAACAAAAGGTCCTTGACCCATAGGGTCTTTTGCAATGACCTTGTGGAGCAATGACCTTGACGAAGGTCACAAGGTCAAAGGTCAAGGTCATCAAATTATGTGGTTTTGGCACTATTTAAACAGTTTTATGTGTGTTTGAATTTCAACCAACCAACCAACCAACCAACCAACCAACCAACCAACCAATCAATCAATCAATCAATGTTTCCGTTTCATGTGTTTGATACGGGATTCAAGGTCTCTTTTTTTTCGCTTGTTTTAATTGAGCCTATCAAACGTGTTTAACCAACATGTTTAACAAATATGTTTAACTAACGTGTTTAACCAACAACCAACCAACCAACCAACCAACCAACCAACCAACCAACCAATCAATCAATCAATCAATCAATCAATGCATGTTTCCGTTTCATGTGTTAAATACGGGATCCAAGATGTTTTTTTTTTCGCTCGTTTAAATTGAGCCTATCTAACGTGTTTAACCAGCCAACGTGTTTAACCAACGTGTTTAACCAACATGTTTAACCAACCAACCAACCAACCAACCAACCAACCACCCAACCAATCAATCAATCAATCAATGCATGTTTCCGTTTCATGTGTTAAATACGGGATCCAAGATGGTTTTTTTCGCTCGTTTAAATTGAGCCTATCTAACGTGTTAACCAGCAAACGTGTTTAACCAACGTGTTTAACCAACGTGTTTAACCAACTTACCAACCAACCAACCAACCAACCAATCAATCAATCAATGCATGTTTGCGTTTCATGTGTTAAATACGGGATCCAAGATGGTTTTTTTCGCTTGTTTAAATTGAGCCTATCTAACGTGTTTAACCAGCCAACGTGTTTAACCAACGTGTTTAACCAACATGTTTAACCAACCAACCAACCACCCAACCAACCAACCAATCAATCAATCAATCAATCAATGCATGTTTCCGTTTCATGTGTTAAATACGGGATCCAAGATGGTTTTTTTTTCGCTTGTTTAAATTGAGCCTATCCAACGTGTTTAACCAGCCAACGTGTTTAACCATTATGTTTAACCAAGGTGTTTAACCAATATGTTTAACCAAGGTGTTTAACCAATATGTTTAACCAACATGTTTAACCAACGTGTTTAACCAACCAACCAATCAATCAATCAATCAATGCATGTTTCCGTTTCATGTGTTAAATACGGGATCCAATTTTGAGCCTATCCAATGGGTTTAACCAACGTGTTTAACCAACCAACCAAACAACCAATCAATCAATCAATGCATGTTTCCGTTTCATGTGTTAAAAACGGGATCCGAGATGGGTTTTTTTCGTTTGTTAAAATTGAGCCTATCAAACGTGTTTAACCAGCCAACGTGTTTAAACTACGTGTTTAACCGACATGTTTAACCAACGTGTTTAACCAACCAACCAACCAATAAATAAATCAATGCATGTTTCCGTTTCATGTGTTAAATACGGGATCCAAGATGTTTTTTTTTTCGCTTGTTTAAATTGAGCCTATCAAACGTGTTTAACCAGCCAACGTGTTTAACCAACGTGTTAAATCAACATGTTTAACCAACGTGTTTAACCAACCAACCAATCAATCACTTAATGTATGTTTCCGTGTCATGCGTTTAATACGGGATGCAAGGTCTCTTGAGGTCTTTTTCCCCTTGTTCTAAGTGACCCTATCAAACGTGTTTAATCAACCAACCAACAAACCAACCAACCAACCAACCAATCAATCAACCAACTAATCAATCAATCAATATGCATGACTGTTTATTTATGACAGTTTATTGAAGAAACAAACTCTCAATTATTCAAGAACATTTTTATTTTATTATTGTTCTTACGTCTCTTCTGAAAAAAAATCCACATATTCTCTGAAACTACAAGTCCAATCGACCTGAAAATTTGCAGTCAGCAGGGCATACATGTACTGAAGGTTCATAAAAAAACTTTTTGCAGATATCTCTCAAGACTTTTCCTAGAAAAAAGAAATGGCAATGCAGTAAAAATCGCTTGCTAGGTCCGTCAATCTCAGTAAAAACCTACAATAAAATGTCCGCTCCGAGATTGAAATACTAATCTGTGTTACAAACAGGTGCTGAAAAATGGACATTATCAAAAAATAATCATTAAATGTGTTTTAAAGTTACACCGGATCGATTAAATCCAAAACATGCACTGCTGTTGAACTGTGATCAAAATGTCAATTTCCTACAATGACAAAAGAAATTACATTGTGTACATTCCATCTCTAGACTTGTTGTCTGTTCAAGGTCCCGACCTAAAAAGAAATTAAAAGACTAAGTTTTTCTTAATATAAACCCGCGTCACGTGATGTCTCCTCAATCTTGCGCGCGCGCTGTATCTAAAATAAAAGAAAAACTTTCCAAACTAAACATGAAACTTCTCCGGTAACATAATAATATAGACCCAATACCAAAGCAAACAAACAAACAAATAAACAAATACCCCCCCCCCCCTTTTTTCCAAATCAATCAATAAAAAATCAATTACCCATTCATCAGAGGGGAAAGACTGCCTAACAATTGTTTTCAAAACAATTGCTTTATATTTGTTTTTCTTCTGATTATTAGGTCTTTCCACTTTTCTGTGGAAAGCCTATTGTATTTGTTCTGATTATTAAGTCTTTCCACTTTTCTGTGGAAAGACTTATTGTATTTGTTCTGATTATTATTATTATTAAGTCTTTCCACTTTTCTGTGGAAAGACTTATTGTTTTTGTTCTGATTATTATTATTATTATTATTATTTTTTTTTTTCCGCCAAATTTTGTTCTTGCGATAAATGTTTGCTTCGCAATATGTCGCTTAGATATTTCTCATATTGTATCGTATAGTTTATGCGCTTTTAAATTTCACCCTGCTAAGACGAACAATTTTCTCTGTAAGAGTTATCTCCCTATTCACTGTTTATCATGTGTGTGCATCTCCTTCGTAACAAAAAAAGATAGCGACAAAATTCTTTTTACAAATTGTTCGTTACATCCTCAGAAAATTTTGGCTAATTTGGATCGAAGCGATTCGATGAAATTTTATTGGAGTTATCTATCTTTACGGAATAAATTTGTCGGTATGTTTTTTTAACTCATAAACCGTTAACCGTATAACCCTGGAATGTTTTTATTTGAGTCCCCTGGGTCCTAACTTAGAAAATTAGGTCAAGGTCAAAGGTCAAGGTCATATTTTAGATTTTCATATCTCTTTGATTTCCCTATAATTCTTGAATGGTTATAGATACAGAAAATTTAAGCAGTGAAAAATGTTAAATACTTCAAGGGGCAACTTTTTCACATTATGACTATATTGATTTTACCATCATGTAAGGGACATAACTCCCATCGATGGTTTTTAAAAAGCCATTTTTAGGCAAAACTCTTAAACAAAAGGTCCTTGACCCATAGGGTCTTTTGCAATGACCTTG
>NW_027267436.1:0-13597 GCF_963676685.1 Mytilus edulis | reverse complement strand
GGTTAGATGTCTCGCACATATGCCATAACCCCATCTGTCTTAAGCCGGAACATTTAATTCTTGAGCCGCACTCTCTCAATATGGATAGAATGGGGTGTAGAATGAGAAATTTATGTACAAAGGATCACTATCCACATTGTTTATTATAGATTAAGGTGAATATTATTTATTTGAAAGCCTGGTAGACTTGCGGAGTCTGCCATATGAGTGGTCTTTTGGGTACATAGGACTGTTTTTAGTGACCGGTAAAAGTTTATTTTTCGTATAATCTTTTTCCTCCTGATGCCGTGCATGTATATCATACAGAGCATGCTTTCTTGCATTTCTGTGATTGATACTGTTTTCAGAGTATTTACAATTTCTCATTTGATCACTATGGTCCTCTAATTTTTTTAGAGATTTTGCCACTTTTGTACCGGTTGTATTGGACTACCAGCAGCCTCACACAAGATGACGATAGAATTGCCTGTACCATGATTGACTTTGTGACATGCCGTATGTACCCGCCGGTAAAGTTTCTAGCATAGGTAACATTAACTGGTACAGTGCTACGTATGGATCGATTTAGGGCTTCAACTTTTTGTGTATTTGCACTTTTAGCTGTTTTAGCAAGCATGCCTGGACCCAGACGGTAATTGACACATTGGCGCAGAGTATTTTCACTGTTTTCATTTAGCTCAATTTCAAAATTATGTCTCTTTAAATATGCACTTTTGTCAATCCATGATTGAGATTTTCTAGATTTAGAACAAACAAATGAATATAGGGAACAATCTGTGTGGTCTCCACAGTAACAGCCCACTATGGCATCTGAAACATATGAAAGTTTGGATTTCATTACGTCAGGGGATTTGTGATATCTAATATTAGCCTGTACGAACTCTGCCTGACAGCGGGCTGCCATGTCAGAAGCAAACAAACTTTGTAGTCGGGTTCTTTGCACCTTTAACCGAGCTGGCATGATGTCACAAACTGTGGATAAATTATTTACAAATTTTCTATGGTTAGATGCTACATGTCTAGTGTCAAGAAAATGGATGGGCGTTGTTGATGTTAGTCCCTCCTGATATAAACACTCTGCCGGCCCTGTACGCACTGCTGTCTGGGTCAGTTGTAACTTCATTTATTTCTAATCCATCCTCTTTTAGCTCCTCAAAACACTCTCTTGCCCACCGCTCTTCATTTCCTATACTGTCTTGCATGTTGATATTTGCCGTGCACGGACCAGCATGTTCGCCTACATTTGTACTAACTGTATGTTTTCTCTTAGAACAAAGTTTAGACTTTGGTAATGTATTTATAATGCTATGTTTATAAGTTTCATTTTCAGCAACTGTATACACACACTGGGTTGCTGGTTGAAAAGGGGTCTTTCCAATTCCAGAATAAATAGCATTATTGTATACACAGTCAGATTGAATGTTAACAACATCAGGATTTTCCCCCCCGTATCTTTTTTATCCTTTTAATTTTCTCCCTTTGTCGTTGTAAATCTCTCATGTTTTCTTCTTCTATCTTTTCAGATATTGCATTAGCAGTGTGTTGCATACCAGATACAGATGGAGGAGGAATATTTGACGCCATACAGATTTTACGGTAACTTGCTGTACTAATTGGAGTATGGTGTAGACCAACTTGTAATCCAAGATTTATTTTTGCTGCGCGTCGTCCCCTTTTTACACTGGCAACCTCTTCGTACAAGTTAAACATTTTTGATTTGTATGCGCATTGTGTACATTTTGCACACTCTCTCCAAGCTGATCCCCACTTTTTTTCCTTTGACAAGTCCCATTCAAGGTTGCCTTTACAGTGAGGGGATAGATTCTGATGTTCCCTAAACACCTCATTCCACATTTCTGTGTTTTTACTTATTGTAACTGTTCTGTTGGTATATTGTTCAGATCTAAAGGTAAAAAATTAATGAAAGACATTAATTAACTCCCTGTCTTGCATCATTGTGTAGCAAATATAGCTTATTTGTCTTTTTTATATTGTGTAGTATCAAGATTTAAATTAGAATTATCTCCCTTTGAGCCATTATTTTTCAGAGCAGAGTTATTAAGGCTGTGATGCAGATAATGTTGTAAATGAGCACTTTTCAAGTATTTTTACATGCGAATAATTATTTGGTACGTAGAAATAATATATTTATTTCATCATTCAATGCGTTTCTTCAATTCAAAAATTTTCTGTATAACTTTTCAGTATTACATACCCTGCATCTATACACTGTTGATAAAATATTTGTTTCTCTAATGTGATGTTTGAAATTTTCCAGTAAATACTGTAAATAGTTGCTTTATCAATTGTAATGCAATATATGATCTTACCCAGTCTTATTTTCATTTTCTGCACATTTTTGTACTTCAGTCTTGGATGCCTGTTTTGGACGCAGAAGCCGCCCTGATGTTGGGTGCATAGGAATTTCAGCATAGTGTTTGATACTAACAGATTTTGTCACAAGATCAAAGTCATCCTTGGATAGTCTTTCAAATTTAATCACAGGGAATACAGGTATTTTAGAATTTTTCAATTTAAGTCCTCTGTTATGTGGAATATTTCCCTTCTTAAATCTGTGTTTTTTTAAGTGTACAGCATAACGTCCCCATTTTTTAATTCAAATTTTTATGAAATAATTATTCTTATAACAATATTTGTCACTCTCTGATTTCATTTAACAAAAGTAAGAAGAAGGAAAGTGCAGAAACAGGATAAATTTTATTGCTAAGATATTAATTTTTATAGGGTGACAGTTGAAGAAAAGTCTGTTTTTTCTCTGGCTCTACCAGTATGATAAGACATTCTCATCTTTGATAGAGAATGACCCTATAGCTTATCTGTGTGCACTTTAAATGATCTATACAAGATATAAAAACACAGATTTAGTGTAGGGAAATATTAATGTTGATTTTTTTTTGTATGACACTCATTTAAAAGACTTGGAAACAACTTTTTGTGGTATTTTCAAGGTATACTCATTACAACTTCCATATATGGAGATATTAACCTCAGAATATAATATGACAGATCTTTCTAAGATTAACTGGTACTATTTGTTCAAACAAACACAAAAAACAGTTCATATTTATTAAAGAATATATTTTACATCATTTTTTATACAACATTCAATTTACATCTTTTTGTACAAAATATACATTGGCCGCAATATGGGCTATAGTACAAATTTTCCTTAAACTTTGACAATTTAGCCACTACAGATCTTGTATTGAATCTGGAACTTTAGAATAGGCTAAATTACATGATTAATATAAAACAAGTATGATTTGAAGAAGAATTGTCTCTTATAGGAGAATTTGCACCCTGTCACTGTACCTTTTCAAGGACATCTGAGAACCCCAAAGTTCTTTTCCTGTAAATATTAATGCAATGGAAGCCTTTTGGAATCAAATAGCACTATCTTTAATGCAAAAGTCTATTTTTAATTGCGGTCGGCATGGGTGTACTGAGTGGACTGGTGGTAGAGAGCATGGGGTCTATGGGAAGAAGTCAGTTGTGTGGCCTGATGGAAGGAAAAAAATAGAAAGGGTTCACAGGCTCTCCTACATGCATGCACATCATATTTTGAGGGATGAAATGCCAAATAAAAATTCACAAGGGGAGCGGTTAGATGTCTCGCACATATGCCATAACCCCATCTGTCTTAAGCCGGAACATTTAATTCTTGAGCCGCACTCTCTCAATATGGATAGAATGGGGTGTAGAATGAGAAATTTATGTACAAAGGATCACTATCCACATTGTTTATTATAGATTAAGGTGAATATTATTTATTTGAAAGCCTGGTAGACTTGCGGAGTCTGCCATATGAGTGGTCTTTTGGGTACATAGGACTGTTTTTAGTGACCGGTAAAAGTTTATTTTTCGTATAATCTTTTTCCTCCTGATGCCGTGCATGTATATCATACAGAGCATGCTTTCTTGCATTTCTGTGATTGATACTGTTTTCAGAGTATTTACAATTTCTCATTTGATCACTATGGTCCTCTAATTTTTTTAGAGATTTTGCCACTTTTGTACCCGGTTGTATTGGACTACCAGCAGCCTCACACAAGATGACGATAGAATTGCCTGTACCATGATTGACTTTGTGACATGCCGTATGTACCCCGGCCGGTAAAGTTTCTAGCATAGGTAACATTAACTGGTACAGTGCTACGTATGGATCGATTTAGGGCTTCAACTTTTTGTGTATTTGCACTTTTAGCTGTTTTAGCAAGCATGCCTGGACCCAGACGGTAATTGACACATTGGCGCAGAGTATTTTCACTGTTTTCATTTAGCTCAATTTCAAAATTATGTCTCTTTAAATATGCACTTTTGTCAATCCATGATTGAGATTTTCTAGATTTAGAACAAACAAATGAATATAGGGAACAATCTGTGTGGTCTCCACAGTAACAGCCCACTATGGCATCTGAAACATATGAAAGTTTGGATTTCATTACGTCAGGGGATTTGTGATATCTAATATTAGCCTGTACGAACTCTGCCTGACAGCGGGCTGCCATGTCAGAAGCAAACAAACTTTGTAGTCGGGTTCTTTGCACCTTTAACCGAGCTGGCATGATGTCACAAACTGTGGATAAATTATTTACAAATTTTCTATGGTTAGATGCTACATGTCTAGTGTCAAGAAAATGGATGGGCGTTGTTGATGTTAGTCCCTCCTGATATAAACACTCTGCCGCCCTGTACGCACTGCTGTCCTGGGTCAGTTGTAACTTCATTTATTTCTAATCCATCCTCTTTTAGCTCCTCAAAACACTCTCTTGCCCACCGCTCTTCATTTCCTATACTGTCTTGCATGTTGATATTTGCCGTGCACGGACCAGCATGTTCGCCTACATTTGTACTAACTGTATGTTTTTCTCTTAGAACAAAGTTTAGACTTTGGTAATGTATTTATAATGCTATGTTTATAAGTTTCATTTTCAGCAACTGTATACACACACTGGGTTGCTGGTTGAAAAGGGGTCTTTCCAATTCCAGAATAAATAGCATTATTGTATACACAGTCAGATTGAATGTTAACAACATCAGGATTTTCCCCCCGTATCTTTTTTATCCTTTTAATTTTCTCCCTTTGTCGTTGTAAATCTCTCATGTTTTCTTCTTCTATCTTTTCAGATATTGCATTAGCAGTGTGTTGCATACCAGATACAGATGGAGGAGGAATATTTGACGCCATACAGATTTTACGGTAACTTGCTGTACTAATTGGAGTATGGTGTAGACCAACTTGTAATCCAAGATTTATTTTTGCTGCGCGTCGTCCCCTTTTTACACTGGCAACCTCTTCGTACAAGTTAAACATTTTTGATTTGTATGCGCATTGTGTACATTTTGCACACTCTCTCCAAGCTGATCCCCACTTTTTTTCCTTTGACAAGTCCCATTCAAGGTTGCCTTTACAGTGAGGGGATAGATTCTGATGTTCCCTAAACACCTCATTCCACATTTCTGTGTTTTTACTTATTGTAACTGTTCTGTTGGTATATTGTTCAGATCTAAAGGTAAAAAATTAATGAAAGACATTAATTAACTCCCTGTCTTGCATCATTGTGTAGCAAATATAGCTTATTTGTCTTTTTTATATTGTGTAGTATCAAGATTTAAATTAGAATTATCTCCCTTTGAGCCATTATTTTTCAGAGCAGAGTTATTAAGGCTGTGATGCAGATAATGTTGTAAATGAGCACTTTTCAAGTATTTTTACATGCGAATAATTATTTGGTACGTAGAAATAATATATTTATTTCATCATTCAATGCGTTTCTTCAATTCAAAAATTTTCTGTATAACTTTTCAGTATTACATACCCTGCATCTATACACTGTTGATAAAATATTTGTTTCTCTAATGTGATGTTTGAAATTTTCCAGTAAATACTGTAAATAGTTGCTTTATCAATTGTAATGCAATATATGATCTTACCCAGTCTTATTTTCATTTTCTGCACATTTTTGTACTTCAGTCTTGGATGCCTGTTTTGGACGCAGAAGCCGCCCTGATGTTGGGTGCATAGGAATTTCAGCATAGTGTTTGATACTAACAGATTTTGTCACAAGATCAAAGTCATCCTTGGATAGTCTTTCAAATTTAATCACAGGGAATACAGGTATTTTAGAATTTTTCAATTTAAGTCCTCTGTTATGTGGAATATTTCCCTTCTTAAATCTGTGTTTTTTTAAGTGTACAGCATAACGTCCCATTTTTTAATTCAAATTTTTTATGAAATAATTATTCTTATAACAATATTTGTCACTCTCTGATTTCATTTAACAAAAGTAAGAAGAAGGAAAGTGCAGAAACAGGATAAATTTTATTGCTAAGATATAATTTTTATGGGTGACAGTTGAAGAAAAGTCTGTTTTTTCTCTGGCTCTACCAGTATGATAAGACATTCTCATCTTTGATAGAGAATGACCCTATAGCTTATCTGTGTGCACTTTAAATGATCTATACAAGATATAAAAACACAGATTTAGTGTAGGGAAATATTAATGTTGATTTTTTTTTTGTATGACACTCATTTAAAAGACTTGGAAACAACTTTTTGTGGTATTTTCAAGGTATACTCATTACAACTTCCATATATGGAGATATTAACCTCAGAATATAATATGACAGATCTTTCTAAGATTAACTGGTACTATTTGTTCAAACAAACACAAAAAACAGTTCATATTTATTAAAGAATATATTTTACATCATTTTTTATACAACATTCAATTTACATCTTTTTGTACAAAATATACATTGGCCGCAATATGGGCTATAGTACAAATTTTCCTTAAACTTTGACAATTTAGCCACTACAGATCTTGTATTGAATCTGGAACTTTAGAATAGGCTAAATTACATGATTAATATAAAACAAGTATGATTTGAAGAAGAATTGTCTCTTATAGGGGTAAATTCAGTAAATAAATATACGTCATCAGGGACCGCCCATTTAGGGGGAGAGCTTTCAGTATAGAATGAAGACCTGTGCTGCAATGATTGGTAGATAAAGTTTTCAATAATATTTTTTTTATTAGATGGATCAATTCTGAGGTTAAAAAAAATAATTAAATAATGCTGAATGCATTTATTTTTTTTTAAAACAGGATTGAAAAGTGATGGAGTCATTGTAGGAATTAAGTGCGAAACTACAGTGTTTGTAAACAAAGCCATGTGGAAGGCCCGAAAATGCCGCATGACCCTATGTTTTTATGGTTGCAAAAAATGGGGCTATATTTGTACTTTAATGAATGAAATATGAAAGCTCCTAATTTGTAAAGGTAAAAAAGTTATGAATTTAATTGAACATGTAGGTTTACATTGAAGTTAATGGAAGATTTTTTACTGAATTTACCCCTATAGGGAGAATTTGCACCCTGTCACTGTACCTTTTCAAGGACATCTGAGAACCCCAAAGTTCTTTTCCTGTAAATATTAATGCAATGGAAGCCTTTTGGAATCAAATAGCACTATCTTTAATGCAAAAGTCTATTTTTAATTGCGGTCGGCATGGGTGTACTGAGTGGACTGGTGGTAGAGAGCATGGGGTCTATGGGAAGAAGTCAGTTGTGTGGCCTGATGGAAGGAAAAAAATAGAAAGGGTTCACAGGCTCTCCTACATGCATGCACATCATATTTTGAGGGATGAAATGCCAAATAAAAATTCACAAGGGGAGCGGTTAGATGTCTCGCACATATGCCATAACCCCATCTGTCTTAAGCCGGAACATTTAATTCTTGAGCCGCACTCTCTCAATATGGATAGAATGGGGTGTAGAATGAGAAATTTATGTACAAAGGATCACTATCCACATTGTTTATTATAGATTAAGGTGAATATTATTTATTTGAAAGCCTGGTAGACTTGCGGAGTCTGCCATATGAGTGGTCTTTTGGGTACATAGGACTGTTTTTAGTGACCGGTAAAAGTTTATTTTTCGTATAATCTTTTTCCTCCTGATGCCGTGCATGTATATCATACAGAGCATGCTTTCTTGCATTTCTGTGATTGATACTGTTTTCAGAGTATTTACAATTTCTCATTTGATCACTATGGTCCTCTAATTTTTTTAGAGATTTTGCCACTTTTGTACCCGGTTGTATTGGACTACCAGCAGCCTCACACAAGATGACGATAGAATTGCCTGTACCATGATTGACTTTGTGACATGCCGTATGTACCCGGCCGGTAAAGTTTCTAGCATAGGTAACATTAACTGGTACAGTGCTACGTATGGATCGATTTAGGGCTTCAACTTTTTGTGTATTTGCACTTTTAGCTGTTTTAGCAAGCATGCCTGGACCCAGACGGTAATTGACACATTGGCGCAGAGTATTTTCACTGTTTTCATTTAGCTCAATTTCAAAATTATGTCTCTTTAAATATGCACTTTTGTCAATCCATGATTGAGATTTTCTAGATTTAGAACAAACAAATGAATATAGGGAACAATCTGTGTGGTCTCCACAGTAACAGCCCACTATGGCATCTGAAACATATGAAAGTTTGGATTTCATTACGTCAGGGGATTTGTGATATCTAATATTAGCCTGTACGAACTCTGCCTGACAGCGGGCTGCCATGTCAGAAGCAAACAAACTTTGTAGTCGGGTTCTTTGCACCTTTAACCGAGCTGGCATGATGTCACAAACTGTGGATAAATTATTTACAAATTTTCTATGGTTAGATGCTACATGTCTAGTGTCAAGAAAATGGATGGGCGTTGTTGATGTTAGTCCCTCCTGATATAAACACTCTGCCGCCCTGTACGCACTGCTGTCTGGGTCAGTTGTAAACTTCATTTATTTCTAATCCATCCTCTTTTAGCTCCTCAAAACACTCTCTTGCCCACCGCTCTTCATTTCCTATACTGTCTTGCATGTTGATATTTGCCGTGCACGGACCAGCATGTTCGCCTACATTTGTACTAACTGTATGTTTTCTCTTAGAACAAAGTTTAGACTTGGTAATGTATTTATAATGCTATGTTTATAAGTTTCATTTTCAGCAACTGTATACACACACTGGGTTGCTGGTTGAAAAGGGGTCTTTCCAATTCCAGAATAAATAGCATTATTGTATACACAGTCAGATTGAATGTTAACAACATCAGGATTTTCCCCCCGTATCTTTTTTATCCTTTTAATTTTCTCCCTTTGTCGTTGTAAATCTCTCATGTTTTCTTCTTCTATCTTTTCAGATATTGCATTAGCAGTGTGTTGCATACCAGATACAGATGGAGGAGGAATATTTGACGCCATACAGATTTTACGGTAACTTGCTGTACTAATTGGAGTATGGTGTAGACCAACTTGTAATCCAAGATTTATTTTTGCTGCGCGTCGTCCCCCTTTTTACACTGGCAACCTCTTCGTACAAGTTAAACATTTTTGATTTGTATGCGCATTGTGTACATTTTGCACACTCTCTCCAAGCTGATCCCACTTTTTTTCCTTTGACAAGTCCCATTCAAGGTTGCCTTTACAGTGAGGGGATAGATTCTGATGTTCCCTAAACACCTCATTCCACATTTCTGTGTTTTTACTTATTGTAACTGTTCTGTTGGTATATTGTTCAGATCTAAAGGTAAAAAATTAATGAAAGACATTAATTAACTCCCTGTCTTGCATCATTGTGTAGCAAATATAGCTTATTTGTCTTTTTTATATTGTGTAGTATCAAGATTTAAATTAGAATTATCTCCCTTTGAGCCATTATTTTTCAGAGCAGAGTTATTAAGGCTGTGATGCAGATAATGTTGTAAATGAGCACTTTTCAAGTATTTTTACATGCGAATAATTATTTGGTACGTAGAAATAATATATTTATTTCATCATTCAATGCGTTTCTTCAATTCAAAAATTTTCTGTATAACTTTTCAGTATTACATACCCTGCATCTATACACTGTTGATAAAATATTTGTTTCTCTAATGTGATGTTTGAAATTTTCCAGTAAATACTGTAAATAGTTGCTTTATCAATTGTAATGCAATATATGATCTTACCCAGTCTTATTTTCATTTTCTGCACATTTTTGTACTTCAGTCTTGGATGCCTGTTTTGGACGCAGAAGCCGCCCTGATGTTGGGTGCATAGGAATTTCAGCATAGTGTTTGATACTAACAGATTTTGTCACAAGATCAAAGTCATCCTTGGATAGTCTTTCAAATTTAATCACAGGGAATACAGGTATTTTAGAATTTTTCAATTAAGTCCTCTGTTATGTGGAATATTTCCCTTCTTAAATCTGTGTTTTTTTAAGTGTACAGCATAACGTCCCATTTTTTAATTCAAATTTTTATGAAATAATTATTCTTATAACAATATTTGTCACTCTCTGATTTCATTTAACAAAAGTAAGAAGAAGGAAAGTGCAGAAACAGGATAAATTTTATTGCTAAGATATAATTTTTATGGGTGACAGTTGAAGAAAAGTCTGTTTTTTCTCTGGCTCTACCAGTATGATAAGACATTCTCATCTTTGATAGAGAATGACCCTATAGCTTATCTGTGTGCACTTTAAATGATCTATACAAGATATAAAAACACAGATTTAGTGTAGGGAAATATTAATGTTGATTTTTTTTTTGTATGACACTCATTTAAAAGACTTGGAAACAACTTTTTGTGGTATTTTCAAGGTATACTCATTACAACTTCCATATATGGAGATATTAACCTCAGAATATAATATGACAGATCTTTCTAAGATTAACTGGTACTATTTGTTCAAACAAACACAAAAAACAGTTCATATTTATTAAAGAATATATTTTACATCATTTTTTATACAACATTCAATTTACATCTTTTTGTACAAAATATACATTGGCCGCAATATGGGCTATAGTACAAATTTTCCTTAAACTTTGACAATTTAGCCACTACAGATCTTGTATTGAATCTGGAACTTTAGAATAGGCTAAATTACATGATTAATATAAAACAAGTATGATTTGAAGAAGAATTGTCTCTTATAGGGGTAAATTCAGTAAATAAATATACGTCATCAGGGACCGCCCATTTAGGGGAGAGCTTTCAGTATAGAATTGAAGACCTGTGCTGCAATGATTGGTAGATAAAGTTTTCAATAATATTTTTTTTATTAGATGGATCAATTCTGAGGTTAAAAAAAATAATTAAATAATGCTGAATGCATTTATTTTTTTTTAAAACAGGATTGAAAAGTGATGGAGTCATTGTAGGAATTAAGTGCGAAACTACAGTGTTTGTAAACAAAGCCATGTGGAAGGCCCGAAAATGCCGCATGACCCTATGTTTTTATGGTTGCAAAAAATGGGGCTATATTTGTACTTTAATGAATGAAATATGAAAGCTCCTAATTTGTAAAGGTAAAAAAGTTATGAATTTAATTGAACATGTAGGTTTACATTGAAGTTAATGGAAGATTTTTTACTGAATTTACCCCCTATAGGGAGAATTTGCACCCTGTCACTGTACCTTTTCAAGGACATCTGAGAACCCCAAAGTTCTTTTCCTGTAAATATTAATGCAATGGAAGCCTTTTGGAATCAAATAGCACTATCTTTAATGCAAAAGTCTATTTTTAATTGCGGTCGGCATGGGTGTACTGAGTGGACTGGTGGTAGAGAGCATGGGGTCTATGGGAAGAAGTCAGTTGTGTGGCCTGATGGAAGGAAAAAAATAGAAAGGGTTCACAGGCTCTCCTACATGCATGCACATCATATTTTGAGGGATGAAATGCCAAATAAAAATTCACAAGGGGAGCGGTTAGATGTCTCGCACATATGCCATAACCCCATCTGTCTTAAGCCGGAACATTTAATTCTTGAGCCGCACTCTCTCAATATGGATAGAATGGGGTGTAGAATGAGAAATTTATGTACAAAGGATCACTATCCACATTGTTTATTATAGATTAAGGTGAATATTATTTATTTGAAAGCCTGGTAGACTTGCGGAGTCTGCCATATGAGTGGTCTTTTGGGTACATAGGACTGTTTTTAGTGACCGGTAAAAGTTTATTTTTCGTATAATCTTTTTCCTCCTGATGCCGTGCATGTATATCATACAGAGCATGCTTTCTTGCATTTCTGTGATTGATACTGTTTTCAGAGTATTTACAATTTCTCATTTGATCACTATGGTCCTCTAATTTTTTTAGAGATTTTGCACTTTTGTACCCGGTTGTATTGGACTACCAGCAGCCTCACACAAGATGACGATAGAATTGCCTGTACCATGATTGACTTTGTGACATGCCGTATGTACCCCGGCCGGTAAAGTTTCTAGCATAGGTAACATTAACTGGTACAGTGCTACGTATGGATCGATTTAGGGCTTCAACTTTTTGTGTATTTGCACTTTTAGCTGTTTTAGCAAGCATGCCTGGACCCAGACGGTAATTGACACATTGGCGCAGAGTATTTTCACTGTTTTCATTTAGCTCAATTTCAAAATTATGTCTCTTTAAATATGCACTTTTGTCAATCCATGATTGAGATTTTCTAGATTTAGAACAAACAAATGAATATAGGGAACAATCTGTGTGGTCTCCACAGTAACAGCCCACTATGGCATCTGAAACATATGAAAGTTTGGATTTCATTACGTCAGGGGATTTGTGATATCTAATATTAGCCTGTACGAACTCTGCCTGACAGCGGGCTGCCATGTCAGAAGCAAACAAACTTTGTAGTCGGGTTCTTTGCACCTTTAACCGAGCTGGCATGATGTCACAAACTGTGGATAAATTATTTACAAATTTTCTATGGTTAGATGCTACATGTCTAGTGTCAAGAAAATGGATGGGCGTTGTTGATGTTAGTCCCTCCTGATATAAACACTCTGCCGCCCTGTACGCACTGCTGTCTGGGTCAGTTGTAACTTCATTTATTTCTAATCCATCCTCTTTTAGCTCCTCAAAACACTCTCTTGCCCACCGCTCTTCATTTCCTATACTGTCTTGCATGTTGATATTTGCCGTGCACGGACCAGCATGTTCGCCTACATTTGTACTAACTGTATGTTTTCTCTTAGAACAAAGTTTAGACTTTGGTAATGTATTTATAATGCTATGTTTATAAGTTTCATTTTCAGCAACTGTATACACACACTGGGTTGCTGGTTGAAAAGGGGTCTTTCCAATTCCAGAATAAATAGCATTATTGTATACACAGTCAGATTGAATGTTAACAACATCAGGATTTTCCCCCCGTATCTTTTTTATCCTTTTAATTTTCTCCCTTTGTCGTTGTAAATCTCTCATGTTTTTCTTCTTCTATCTTTTCAGATATTGCATTAGCAGTGTGTTGCATACCAGATACAGATGGAGGAGGAATATTTGACGCCATACAGATTTTACGGTAACTTGCTGTACTAATTGGAGTATGGTGTAGACCAACTTGTAATCCAAGATTTATTTTGCTGCGCGTCGTCCCCTTTTTACACTGGCAACCTCTTCGTACAAGTTAAACATTTTTGATTTGTATGCGCATTGTGTACATTTTGCACACTCTCTCCAAGCTGATCCCCACTTTTTTTCCTTTGACAAGTCCCATTCAAGGTTGCCTTTACAGTGAGGGGATAG